>NW_013943338.1:0-290 GCF_000517525.1 Limulus polyphemus
AATGCTGGCAACTTCAACACAGGGGAGACGATACAGCAGTAAAGGCTGCTACCCAGAAAGGCTGTTGGAACTGTGGGGAGCAAGGACATCTGAGGAGCCAGTGTAAGAAAAATACCACCAATAAGTCAGCTTCGGAAAACCAGTAGTGGTTGGTGCTAAGGGACGGCCGACCAACCTCTATCGTAAAAGTCCCATCAGCTAAGTGTAAAATGGCAAGCACACATAGTGTCTATTTGACAGGAAAGCTGGATGGCCAAAGGTGCAACTTTGTCATAGATTCTGCATCTCAG
>NW_013943339.1:0-558 GCF_000517525.1 Limulus polyphemus
ATTGTTCACAAGTCCGAAAACTACTACATTATAGAAATAGAGTGGTCACAAGTCCGAAAACTACTACATTATAGAAGTAGAGTGGTCACAAGTCCGAAAACTACTACATTATAGAAGTAGAGTGGTCACAAGTCTGAAAACTACTACATTATAGAAGTAGAGTGGCTACAACATTAGAAGTAGAGTGGTCACAAGTCCGTAAACTACTACATTATAGAAGTAATTGGTCACAAGTCCGAAAACTACTACATTATAGAAGTAATTAGTCACAAGTCCGTAAACTACTATATTATAGAAGTAATTGGTCACAAGTCCGTAAACTACAACATTATAGAAGTAGAGTGGTCACAAGTCCGTAAACTACTACATTATAGAAGTAATTAGTCACAAGTCCGTAAATTGGTCACAAGTCCGAAAACTACTACATTATAGCAGTAATTGGTCACAAGTCCGTAAACTACTACATTATAGAAGTAATTGGTCACAAGTCCGTAAACTACTATATTATAGAAGTAATTGGTCACAAGTCCGTAAACTACAACATTAGAAGTAATTGGT
>NW_013943340.1:0-1067 GCF_000517525.1 Limulus polyphemus
AAACACCATACTCATCTTTAGCCTTTCTTGGTACAACTACTCTATCAACACTTACGTGTAACTCTAGTTACCGAATGTAAAACCCCCATACTCATCTTTAGCGTTATTTGGTACAAAAACTTCACGGACACCTAGGTGTAACTCTAGTTACAGAATTTATAACCAACATACTCATCTTTAGCCTTACTTTGTACAACTACTCCATTAACACTAAGGTGGAACTCTAGTTTCAAAATTTATTACCACCATACTCATCTTTAGTCTTACTTGATACAACTACTCCATGAACACCTAGTTGTAACAATAGTTACCGAATTTATAACCCCAATACTCATCTTTAGCGTTATTTCGTACAACAGCTCCACGAACACCTAGGTGTAACTCTTGTTACCGAATTTATAACCACCATACTCATCTTTAGCCTTACTTGGTACAACTACTCCTTGAACACCTAGGTGTAACTCTAGTTTTCGAATTTATATCCACCATACTCATCTTTAGCCTTACTTGGTACAACTACTCCATGAACACTTACGTGTAACTCTAGATACCGAATTTATAACCACCATTTTCATATTTAGCCTTACTTGGTACAACTACTCAATGAACACCTAAGTGTAGCTCTAGTTTCCGAATTTATTACCACCATACTCATCTTTAGCCTTACTTGGTAAAACTACTCCATCAACACCTAGGTGTAACTCTAGTTTCCGCATTTATAACCACCATACTCCTTCTTTAGCCTTACTTGGTACAACTACTCTTTGAACAACAAAGTGTAACTCTAGTTACTGAATGTGTAACCCCATACTCATCTTTAGCGTTAATTGGTACAACAACTCCACGAACACATTGGTGTTACTCTAGTTATTGAATTTATAACCACCATACTCATCTTTATCCTTACTTGGTACAACTACTCCATGAAGAACAAAGTGTAACTCTAGTTACTGAATGTGTAACCCCATACTCATCTTTAGCGTTAATTGGTACAACAACTCCACGAACACATTGGTGTTACTCTAGTTATTGAATTTATAACCACCATACTCATCTTTATCCTTACT
>NW_013943341.1:0-537 GCF_000517525.1 Limulus polyphemus
CTTTTTATACGGTATTTTTTACCTTTAATCTCATTGACTTATGTATAAACCTTTAGTTAACGATTCTCCTCTTACTGGGAATAAAGACAGTATTGCTGTTGACTCTGGTGGCGACACCTTATGGAGGAGAAGTGATGTACATGATCTGGATTTGTGGGCTCTTTACTACATTTCCTCTTGTTTTTGTCTGTATTCCGGCTGCTGTTGCTGAAGTTTTCGGAACGAAATACACTGCTGAAATTTTTGGATTGGTACTTTTTACATCAGTAAGTGTAGAGCAATTATTATCAATAAATTGAGAAAAACACCTTAATATCGATCTATTTATTACCGAATCATAACGTAGAAGATATTCAAGCGAATGTTTTGCTAAAGAAATGATTCATTTTTACAGATAAGTTTGTTTAAAGACCAACCCTCTTAATGAAGGCCTACTTACATTGAACAAATTTTATCTCCTAGATTCAAAATATCAGAAGTAATGTTGTATATTTGCTACAACACATAAGGTAAACATTCATATTTCATGTTGTTTAA
>NW_013943342.1:0-399 GCF_000517525.1 Limulus polyphemus
CCTTACAATTCATTCAGCGTGTATAGTAGCTAGTATTACCTTACAATTCATTAAGCTTGGATAGTAGCTAGTGGTACCTTACAATTCACCCAGATGGTATTGTAGCTAGTATTTCCTTACAATTCATTCAGCTTGGATAGTAGCTAGTATTATCTTACAATTCGTTCAGCTTGGATAGTAGCTAGTGTTACCTTACAATTCATTCAGCTTGGATATTAGCTTGTATTACCTTACAATTAATGAATTGTACGGTAATACTAGCTACTATCCTATCTGGATGTCCAAGCTGAATGAATCGTAAGTTAAACCTTGCTACTATCCCATCTGGATGAATTGTAAGGTAACACTAGCTACTATCCAAGCTGAATGAATTGTAACCTTACAATTCATCAGCTTGGA
>NW_013943343.1:0-221 GCF_000517525.1 Limulus polyphemus
GCTGTCTTAAGTATTGTAAACACGTGAAGATCGATTGTAATTGTACATGTACTAGAATAATTCAAAGGGCATATCACATTTTGAAACAATAAACTCTTAATCCAGTGTATAGGAACTTTAAAGACTTTGAATATGAACATTTACAAACACATGAGTTCTACGGTATATTACCACTAACCTTAATTTTGCAATTTCCCATTCACATTTTTCTTCGTTCTCTA
>NW_013943344.1:0-607 GCF_000517525.1 Limulus polyphemus
TGTGTCTTCTTATTGACAGTACACAGTATTGTTAAATCTTATGTCTTTTATTGACAGGACACATTATTGTTAAATCTTCTGTTTCTTACTGACAGTAAACATTATTGTTAAATCTTCTGTTTTCTTACTGACAGTAAACATTATCGTTAAATCTTGTGTGTTCTTATTGACAGTACACATTATAGTTAAATCTTGTGTTTTCTTCTTGAAAGTACACAGTATCTTTAAATCTTGTGTCTTCTTATTGGCAGTACACAGTATCATTAAATCTTGTGTCTTCTTATTGACAGTACACAGTATCGTTAAATCTTGTGTCTTCTTATTGACAGGACACATTATTGTTAAATCTTGTGTTTTCTTACTGACAGTACACATTATCGTTGAATATTGTGTCCTCTTATTGTTAGTACACAGTATCGTTAAATCTTATGTCTTCGTATTGACAGTACATAGTATCGTTAAATCTTTTGTCTTTTTATTGATAAACACATTATTGTTAAATCTTGTGTTTTCTTACTGACAGTACACATTATCGATGAATATTGTGTCTTCTTATTGATAGTACACAGTATCGTTAAATCTTATGTCTTCGTATTGACAGTACATA
>NW_013943345.1:0-278 GCF_000517525.1 Limulus polyphemus
GTAACTATAGTCACCGAATATATATCCATCATACTCATTTTTAGTCTTAATTGGAACAACTACGCCATAAACACCGAGGTGTAACTATAGTTACAGAATTTAAACCATCATACTCATCTTTAGCCTTACTTGGTACAACTACTCCATGAACACCTAGGTGTAACTCTAGTTTCCGAATTTATAACCACCATACTCATCTTTAGCCTTACTAGGTACAACTACTCCATGAACACCTAGATGTAACTCAAGTTACAGAATTTTTAACCACTATACTCATC
>NW_013943346.1:0-1692 GCF_000517525.1 Limulus polyphemus
TTGTTAAACCTTATTTCTTTTTATTGACAGTACACAGTATCGTTAAATCTTCTGTCTTCTTATTGACAGTACATAGTATTGTTAAATCTTGTTTTATTATTGATAGCACATAGTATCGTTAAATCTTGTCTTCTTTTTTATAGTACATAGTATTGTTAAATCTTGAGGATTTAACGATACTGTGTACTGTCAATAAGAAAACACAAGATTTAACAATATTGTGTACTCTCAATAGGAAGACACAATATTTAACAATACTGTTTACACTCAATAAGAAGACAGATTTAACAATACAATCAATAAGAAGACACAAAAGAGTACACAGTATTGTTAAATCTTGTGTCTTCTTATTGACAGTACACAGTATCGTTAAATCTTGTGTCTTCTTATTGATAGTACAAAGTATTGTTAAATCTTGTGTCTTCTTATTGACAGTACACACAGTACACAGTATCGTTAAATCTTGTGTCTTCTTATTGATAGTACACAGTATGGTTAAATCTTTATATCTTTTATTTACAGTACACAGTATGGTTAAATCTTTATATCTTTTATTTACAGTACACAGTATCGTTAAATATTGTATTCTTTTTGATAGTACATTGTATTGTTAAATCTTGTGTCTTCTTATTGAGAGTAAACAGTATTGTTAAATTTTGTGTCTTCTTATTGAGAGTACACAGTATTTTTTAAATCTTGTGTTTTCTTATTGACAGTGCACAGTATCGTTAAATATTGTGTCTTCTTATTGATAGTACAAATTATTGTTAAATCTTGTGTCTTCTTATTGACAGTACACAGTATCGTTAAATCTTCTGTCTTCTTATTGACAGTACACAGTATTGATAAATTCTGTATTATCTTATTGACACGTCACAGTATTTTTAAATATTGTTTCTTCTTATTGACAGTACACAGTATTTATAAATCCTGTATCTTCTTATTGACAGGACACAGTATTGTTAAATCTTGTGTCTTCTTATTGAGAGTAAACAATAGATAACAATACTGTGTCTTCTTATTGAGAGTACACAGTATTGTTAAATCATGTGTCATCTTCTTGAGAATACACAGTATTGTTAAATCTTGTGTCTTCTTACTGATAGTACACAGTATCGTTAAATCCTGTATCTTCTTATTGACAGGACACAGTATTGTTAAATCATGTGTCTTCTTATTGATAGTACACAGCATTGTTAAATCTTTATGTCTTTTTATTGACAGTTCACATTATTGTTAAATCTGTCTTCTTATCGATAGTACACAGTATTGTTAAATCTTGTGTCTTCTTTTGACAATAAACAGTATCATTAAATCTTGTGTCTTCTTTTTGACAGTAAATAGTATCGTTAAATTTTGTGTCTTCTTATTGATAGTACATAGTATTTTTAAATCTTGTTTTCTTATTGATAGTACATAGTATTGTTAAATCTTGTGGCTTCTCACTGACAGTACACAGTATTGATATATATTGTGTCTTCTTATTGAGTGTAAACAGTAATGTTAAATCTTGTGTCTTCTTATGGACAGTACACAGTATTGTTTAATCTTGTGTCTTATTAGTGACAGTACACAGTATGGTTAAATCATGTTTTCTTCCTTTTTATAGTACACAGTTTTGTTAAATTTTGTGTATTCTTATTGACAGTACACAGTATCGTTAAATCTTGTGTCTTCTTATTGACAGTACAC
>NW_013943347.1:0-356 GCF_000517525.1 Limulus polyphemus
CTGGATTAAATAGGACCCAATAGCTAGTATCGTTCTTTGACCAACTGTTGACTTAAGTCTGCACACAATGTGTTTATAAACTCATCTATTTACAACTTATCTTCATTGGTTTTCCTCAAGTCTGAGTGGATTAAATAGATCTAATAACAATTATCGTTCTATGACCCACTGTTGACTTTAGTCTGTAGCCAGTTTGTTAATTAACTCATATATTTACAACATATCTACACGTGTTTGTTTAAGACCGACTGGATTAAATGGGACCCAATAGCTAGTATCGTTCTATGACCCACTTTTGACTTTCGTCTGCAGCCAATAGCTTTATTAACTCACATTTTTACAACATATCTACATGT
>NW_013943348.1:0-591 GCF_000517525.1 Limulus polyphemus
GGTGTGATAGACAAAAATGTTGAATTAAAAAATTCCTTCGTGTAAATGAAGTGTAATAATTATATAACTAATTGATCCACTGTCCTGATGAAATCACGAATGAATGCTTAAGTTAAGTTCAGAGTGGAACAGATTGCGGAAAGTTAATCATACTTCACATCACAGCACAGTATTGTTAAATCTTGTGTCTTCTTATTGACAGCACACAGTATCGTTAAATCTTGTGTCTTCTTATTGACAGTACACAGTATCGTTAAATCTTGTGTCTCTTTATAGATAGTACACAGTATTGATAAATCGTGTGTCTTCTTATTGACAGTACACAGTTTTGTTAAATCTTGTGTCTTCTTATTGCAGTACACAGTATTGTTAAACTTGTGTCTTCTTATTGAAAGTACACAGTATCGTTAAATCTTGTGTTTTCTTATTGACAGTACACAGTATCGTTAAATCTTGTGTTTTCTTATTGAGAGTACGACAGTATCGTTAAATCTTGTGTCTTTTATAGATAGTACACAGTATTGCTAAATCGTGTGTCTTGTTATTGAGAGTACACAGTATTGTTAAATCTTGTGTCTTCTTATAGATAGT
>NW_013943349.1:0-320 GCF_000517525.1 Limulus polyphemus
TTGTGTCTTCTTATTGACAGCACACAGTATCGTTAAATCTTGTGTATTCTTATTGACAGTACACAGTATTGTTAAATCTTGTTTCTTCTTATTGACTGGACACATTTGTGTTAAATCTTGTGTTTTCTTACTGACAGTACACATTATCGTTGAATATTATGTCTTCTTATTGACAGTACACAGTATTGTAAAATCTTGTGTGTTCTTATTGATAGTACCCAGTATTGGAAGACACACGATTTAATTATTGACAGAACACAGTTTTGTTAAATCTTGTTTCTTCTTATTGAAACTACACAGTATCCGTTAAATCTTGTGTA
>NW_013943350.1:0-288 GCF_000517525.1 Limulus polyphemus
GGTACAACTACTCCATAAACACCTAGGTGTAACTCTAGTTACCGAATTTGTAACAAACATACTCATCTTTTGCGTTATTTTGGTACAACAACTCCACGAATACCTAGGTGTAACTCTAGTTACCGAATTTGTAACCACCGTACTCATACTTTGCGTTATTTGATTACAACAACTCCACGAATACCTAGTTGTAACTCTAGTTACCGAATTGTTAACCACCATACTCATCTGTAGCGTTATTTGGTACAATAACTCCACAAATACCTAGGTGTAAATCTAGTTACCGAA
>NW_013943351.1:0-227 GCF_000517525.1 Limulus polyphemus
TGTACTGTCAATAAGAAGACACAAGATTTAACGATACTGTGTACTTTCAATAGAAGACACAAGATTTATCGATACTGTGTACTGTCAAAAAGAAGACACAAGATTTAACTATACTGTGTACTGTCCATAAGAAGACACAAGATTTAACAATACTGTGTACTCTCAATAAGAAGACACAAGATTTAACGATACTGTGTACTGTCAAAAAAAAAGACTAAATATTTAAA
>NW_013943352.1:0-305 GCF_000517525.1 Limulus polyphemus
AGTATCGTTAAATCTTGTGTCTTCTTATTGACAGTACACAGTATTGTTAAATATTTTGTCTTCTTATTGACAGTACACAGTTTCGTTAAATCTTGTGGATTGTTAGTGACAGTACACATTATCGTTAAATCTTGTGTCTTCTTATCGACAGTGAACAGTATTGTTAAATTCTGTGTCTTCTTATTGACAGTACACAGTATTGTTAAATATTTTGTCTTCTTATTGACAGAACACAGTTTCGTTAAATCTTGTGGATTGTTAGTGACAGTACACATTATCGTTAAATATTGTGTCTTCTTATCGAC
>NW_013943353.1:0-258 GCF_000517525.1 Limulus polyphemus
CAGAGGGTTCTAAATTAATGGATCTTAACCTCTTTTGCTATGTATATTCACTAGTTCGTTCCACAGTATCATGCGAAGTTTCACCTTCCTACGATGCGTTTTAAGGGAGTTTTGGCAGGTTTTGCGTTTTGTACTAGTATTTCGTCCCATTCAAACGAAACTTCTTGAATTCTTTTATGACGGTTCGCTGTAACATTGCGAGTTTATTTACAAAATTCTGAATTTCTAGTTTTAGTTTTACGATTTTTGTGGTCGTTT
>NW_013943354.1:0-698 GCF_000517525.1 Limulus polyphemus
CATTCTGAAGGTAACTGAATCCTCCAGAAGCACCACCAATGCAGCAAGTCCACTGCCAGTTATCCCTTATTCTTTACCAAGCTCCCTCCTGGGGGATCTTATGCTGAAGCAACCAGGTTGAACCTACAGTAGAACGTCTCCCCCGACACCATCTCAGCATTCATCGCAGATCCCATAATCCGTATCCTCAACCATGAAATCATCAACGAGCCAACAAAATCTGACCTCAGGAATAGGTAAAATGCTCAGATGTTTACAAATAAATATTCAAGTACCAAATTAAACTCACACTTCATTGTACTTAATGAAACCCTACAAAAGCGTCAAAACAAGTATAATCCTTCCAATTATAAAACAATTTCAATTTCCAAAAAATCAGATACACGCAGCATCAGGCTATTACATAAAAAAGATTTTAAAATATACCTCCCCAACATAAACATTAGTAGCAACAACGGATACATATTTTGTTACATACGACCGCCTAACCACGCAAAGATAGCGCTACTACCAGTATGTCTTACCCAATTTAGAACCCGATATCTCCTTATTCCAAAATATCTTACATAAGAATACTGACACAATAAGATCGCCGAGGATTTGTTAAAATCTGTGTGTTTTGAATTGTTTATCGGCTTTTTCCATTGGCGTTAAGAATGTACGAATTTTCGAATAGTCAGATTATTTTGTTAAGCAAT
>NW_013943355.1:0-230 GCF_000517525.1 Limulus polyphemus
TCTAAATGTATTTAACCAACCACAATTCTCATCCTATAAATGTGGTTAACACCCCAACACTTATATTCTAAATGTGTCTAACACACCACAATACTCAATGTTTAAACGTGTCTAACACACCACAATACTCATCCCGTAAACGTGTCTAACACAAAACAATACTCATCCTCTAAACGTGTCCAACACACCACAATACTCATCCTCTAAACGTGTCTAACACACCACAATAC
>NW_013943356.1:0-393 GCF_000517525.1 Limulus polyphemus
CAGTTGTACCAAGAAAGGCTAAAGATGAGTATGGTGGTTATACGTTCGGTAACAAGAGTTACACGTAGGTATTCGTGGAAATGTTGTACCAAGTAAGGCTAAAGATGAGTATGGTGGTTATCAATTCGGTAACTAGAGTTACACCTAGGTGTTCATGGAGTAGTTGTACCAAGTAAGGCAGAAGATGAGTATGGTGGTTATAAGTTCGGTAACTGGAGTTAAACCTAAGTGTTCATGGAGTAGTTGTACCAAGTAAGGCTAAAGATCAGTATTGTGGTTATAAATTCGGTAACTATAGTTACACCTAAGTGTTCATGGAGGAGTTTTATCAAGTAAAGCTAAAGATGTGTATCGTGGTTATAAGTTCGGAAACTAGAGTTACACCTAGGTGTT
>NW_013943357.1:0-400 GCF_000517525.1 Limulus polyphemus
ACAAGGTATCCAAGAGTAGTATTGTGTATCTCTAATTGAAATATTGTTTTATTAGATGTCGTCTTAGTACAAGGTAGCCAAGTGCAGTATCGTGTATTTCTAATTGAAATATTGTTTTATCATATGTCGTCTCAGTACAAGGTAGCCAAGTGCAGTATTGTGTACCTCTAATTGAAATATTGTTTTATTAGATGTCGTCTCAGTACAAGGTAGCCAAGTGCAGTATTGTGTATCGCTAATTTAAATATTGTTTTATTAGATGTTGTTTCAGTACAAGGTATCCGAGTGCAGTATTGTGTATCTCTAATTGAAATATTGTTTTATTAGATGTCGTCTTAGTACAAGGTATCCAAGAGTAGTATTGTGTATCTCTAATTGAAATATTGTTTTATTAGATGTC
>NW_013943358.1:0-551 GCF_000517525.1 Limulus polyphemus
AATGATGCCATTGATGTAAGACTTTCAAAATGGATATCCTTTCATCCAAATTCCCAATAGTTATTTCATAATCTGTTATCAAAACTTCGCCTATCTTGGATTTTAATGTTTTTGTCTCCTGTTATGTTGTAAAGAAAGATGAGCCTTAAAAAGTAGATAATTGAAACAAAATCTCAGCATCTAAAAGGCTATGGCGTTTTCTTATTAAATAAACTCCACCTTTTCGATTGTTTTTAGTCTGAGTTAGCGAAAGTTAATTTTTTTAGCTTTTCATGGGACATAATATTTTCGTTAATGCAATAATGTCTCAGTTATGAGTTTTCCGACGTTATAAGCACCATCCTATATTTGTCTATTAATTTTGCCTCATAAAAGCACTTATTTCCTATTTTCCAAAAAAATTCATATTTTCACCGAAAAGCCAAGGCTATAGCCCATGTTTTTTCTCAAATTTTGAAAAAATAGTTTTTCGTTATATTTCAATACAATGATGCCGTTGATGTAAGACATTCAAATCGGATATCCTTTCATCAAAATTCCCAATAGTTATT
>NW_013943359.1:0-315 GCF_000517525.1 Limulus polyphemus
CTTATTGACAGTACACAGTATCGTAAAATCTATTGTCTTTTTATAGATAGTAGACAGTATTGCTAAATCGTGTGTCTTCTCATTGAGAGTACACAGTATTGTTAAATCTTGTGTCTTCTTATTGACAGTACACAGTATAGTTAAATCTTGTGTCTTCTTATTTACAAAGTACACAGTATCGTTAAATCTTGTGTCTTCTTATTGACAGTACACAGTATCGTTAAATCTTGTGTGTTCTTATTGACAGTACACAGTATCGTTAAATCTTGTGTCTTCTTATTGACAGTACACAGTATTGTTAAATCGTGTGTCCTC
>NW_013943360.1:0-236 GCF_000517525.1 Limulus polyphemus
AAGACACAAGATTTAACGATACTGTGTACTGTCAATAAGAAAACACAAGATTTAACGATACTATGTACTTTCAATAAGAAGACACAAGATTTAACAATACTCTGTACTGTCAATAAGAAGACACAAGGTTTAACGATAATAAGTACTGTCAGTAAGAAAACAGAAGATTTAACAATACTGTTTTATTGATAGTACGACACAAGATTTAACGAAACTGTGTACTGTCAATAAGAAGA
>NW_013943361.1:0-231 GCF_000517525.1 Limulus polyphemus
AGTACACAGTATTGTTAAATCTTGTGTCTTCTTTTTGACAGTACATATTTTTATTTTTTGTGTCTTCTTTATGAGAGTACACAGTATTGTTAAATCTTTTGTCTTGTTTTTGCTAGTACCCAGTATTGTTAAATCTTATGTCTTCTTATTGAAACTACACGGTATTGTTAAATCTTGTGTCTTCTTATTGACAGTACACAGTATTCTTAAATATTGTGTATTCTTATTGAC
>NW_013943362.1:0-421 GCF_000517525.1 Limulus polyphemus
AGTATCGTTAAATCTTGTGTCTTTTTATAGATAGTACACAGTATTGCTAATTCGTGTGTCTTCTTATTGATAGTACACAGTACTGTTAAATATTGTGTCTTCTTATTGATAGTACACAGTATTGTTAAATCTTATGTCTTCTTATTGACAGTACACAGTATCGGTTAAATCTTGTGTTTTCTTATTGACAGTACACACTATCGTTAAATCCAGTGTCTTCTTCTTGACAGTACACAGTATTGTTAAATCTTGTGTCTTCTTATTGACAATACACAGTATAGTTAAATCTTGTGTCTTCTTATTGACAGTACATAGTACCGTTAAATCTTGTGTCTTCTTATTGAAAGTACACAGTATTGTTAAATCTTGTGTCTTCTTATTGACAGTACACAGTTTTGTTAAATCTTGTTTCTTCTTATTG
>NW_013943363.1:0-234 GCF_000517525.1 Limulus polyphemus
CAACGTCAAATTCTCACAAAACCCGGCCCTAAACTAAAATCGTTACTAAACAAAATTATTTAGAATCACACAATTCCAACGTCATTTACAAAATAACATGCAATAACTGCCCAGAATTCTAGATAGGAGAAACAGGAAGAAAATTGGAAACCAGATTGACAGAAACACAATAAAAAACCGTCCCATGTTTTTCACCATTGCAACTCAAAAAACCATAGTATATCTATTAAAAAC
>NW_013943364.1:0-542 GCF_000517525.1 Limulus polyphemus
AACACACAAGATTTAACAATACTGTGTACTGTCAATAAGAAGACACAAGACTTAACTATTCTGTGTACTGTCAATAAGAAGACACAAGATTTAACAATACTGTGTACTGTCAATAAGAAGACACAAGATTTAACAATACTGTGTACTGTCAATAAGAAGACACAAGATTTAACGATACTGTGTACAGTCAATGAGAAGACACAAGATTTAACGATACTGTGTACTGTCAAAAAGAAGACACAAGATTTAACAATACTGTGTACTGTCAATAAGAAGACACAAGATTTAATAATAATGTGTACTATCTATAAGAACACACAAGATTTAACAATACTGTGTACTGTCAATAAGAAGACACAAGATTTAACAATACTGTGTACTGCCAATAAGAAGACACAGGATTTAACGTTACTGTGTACTGGTGTCTTGTTATTGAAGTACACAGTATCGTTAAATCTTTGTTGTGTGTTCTTATTGACTAAGTCTTGTGTCTTCTTATTGACAGTACACAGTATTGTTAAAAACTATTCTGTTTATGGTCC
>NW_013943365.1:0-380 GCF_000517525.1 Limulus polyphemus
ACGGTCAATTCCACTATTCGTTGGTAAAAGAGTAGCCCAAGAGTTGGCGGTGGGTGGTGATGACTAGCTGCCTTCCCTCTAGTCTTACACTGCTAAATTAGGGACGGCTAGCGCAGATAACCCTCGTGTAGATTTTCGCGAAATTAAAAAAAAACAAAACAAACCTAAGGGGGAAGTGCATAGTTACATTATAAAGTAAAAATGTTTTGTGTGTTTAGTTACTAGACCATGACACTACTATTCATTCTTCTTAACGAGATACATAAAATGAAATACAAAACAACCTCCTATACTTTACAATGTTGATTTTATTTCGAATTCCGGCTTGTAGACAGTTTAAGTACATAGGATTCTAAATAGACTCCAACAGGAAAAACATA
>NW_013943366.1:0-233 GCF_000517525.1 Limulus polyphemus
GGTTTTTCGAGAAAATATGAATTTTTTTAGAAAATGGAAAAAATGTTCTTTTGACGCAAAATTAATAGAAAAATATTCGATAGTGCTTATTTCGTCGGAAAACTTAAAATTGAGACATTATAGTATAGACGAAAAACATTATGTCACTATAAATGCTAAAAAAAATGAACTTTCGCTAACCCTTTACTCTAACAATTCAAACGGTGGAGTTTATTTTATAAGAAAGACTTCAT
>NW_013943367.1:0-424 GCF_000517525.1 Limulus polyphemus
ACCATTACTCTAGAAGATAAACATTAAAAACTACAGTATACATCTTCTGTCATAACCAAACTCTCTTATCATTAGTCTAGCAGACAAACATTAAAACTACAGTATACAGCTACTGTCATAACCAAACTCTCTTACCATTAGTCTAGCAGACAAACATTAAAAAGTACAGTATACAGCTACTATCATAACCACTCTCTTACTATTAGTCTAGCAGACAAACATTAAAAACTACAGTATACAGCTACTGTCATAACCAAACTCTCCTGCTAGACTAATGGTAATTTTTAATGTTTGTCTACAGTATACAGCTACTGTCATAACCAAACTCTCTTACCATTAGTCTAGCAGACAAACATTAAAAACTACAGTATACAGCTACTGTCATAACCAAACTCTCTTATCATTAGTCTAGTAGACAAACATT
>NW_013943368.1:0-626 GCF_000517525.1 Limulus polyphemus
CTGCTGAAAATTATACTGGATTTCAGATGATATGATGCGACAAAATCACAATTTTTCTTGTATGTGGTATTACCACTTACAAAATCATAAACATCATTAACAAATGGTCCTTTTTAATTCACTAAAAATTAAAACAACTTTTATGTTTAATGTAAAATTACTGTTTTTTGTTTCTAAATGATTCAGTCACATATTTGATGAAGGTATGAAAAAGAGTAGTTTATCTATTCTTCACTTAACTAGTTTTAGTACATCTGGAATTTGTTTTTTAAATGGAAGTCATCTTCAGTCATTGATCATCAAAGAAATTATGAGTGTGTAGAGATCTGCAATTTTTTTCACTGATAGGTGCTAGCTAAGACAGATGTGCTTGTCTGAAATTAAAAAAAATATAATGTCATTAAATACAAAAACAAAAAATATAATTAACATATTAAGTGTAGGTTTTATGAGTTATGAACTTTAATGTTGATTTTCTAAATCACTAGAATTCAAACAACGTCCCCTGGTATGTGTTAGCAATTTTTCACCTTCTCAAGACTAATAATAATAACAGTGTATTTATACTCTGTGTTGAAATAGCCTTAGTTATTATTAGCATCAAATGGAAAATCTGTTTAGTGTAT
>NW_013943369.1:0-206 GCF_000517525.1 Limulus polyphemus
CTTATTGAGAGTACACAATATTGTTAAATCTAGTGTCTTCTTATTGACAGTACACAGTATCTTTAAATCTTTTGGCTTGTTAGTGTAGTGTACACAGTATCGTAAATCTTGTGTCTTCTTATTGACAGTACACAGTATCGTTAAATCTTGTTTCTTCTTATTGACAGTACACAGTATCGTTAAATCTTGTGTCTTCTTATTGACAG
>NW_013943370.1:0-330 GCF_000517525.1 Limulus polyphemus
TTGACAGGACACAGTATCGTTAAATCTTGTGTCTTCTTATTGACAGTGCACAGTATCGTTAAATCTTGTGTCTTCTTATTGACAGTACACAGTATCGTTAAATCTTGTGTCTTCTTATTGACAGTACACAGTATCGTTAAATTTTGTGTCTTCTTATTGGCAGGACACATTATTGTTAAATCTTGTGTTTTCTTACTGACAGTACACATTATCGTCGAATATTGTCTCTTCTTATTGACAGTACACAGTATCGTTAAATCCTGTGTCTTCTTATTGACAGTACACAGTATTGTTAAATCTTCTGTTTTCTTACTGACAGTACACATTATC
>NW_013943371.1:0-482 GCF_000517525.1 Limulus polyphemus
CCGGAGATATAGGCCGTGTTTATATTTATTGATATCTCCTGACGAAGTTGTAACAGCGAAATATTGAGCTAATAAAGTTATATTCCGGGGATATAGGTCGTGATTATATTTACTGATATCTCCTGACGAAGCTGTAACAGCGGAATATTGAGCTAATAAAGTTCAATATTCCGCTCTTACAACTTCGTCAGGAGATATCAATAAATATAATCACGACTTATATCCCCGGAATATAGCTAATAAAGTTATATTCCGGGAATATAGGTCGTGATTATATTTATTGATATCTCCTGACGAAGTTGTAATAGCGGAAAATTGAGCTAATAAAGTTATATTCCGGAGATATAGGTCGTGATTATATTTTTTGATATCTCCTGACCAAGTTGTAATAGCGGAATATTGAGCTGATAAAGTTATATTCCGGAGATATAAGTCATGATTATATTTATTGATATCTCCTGACGAAGCTGTAACAGCGGAAA
>NW_013943372.1:0-441 GCF_000517525.1 Limulus polyphemus
AACTCTAGTTATAGAATTTTTAACCACCATACTCATATTTAGCCTTACTTGGTACAACTACTCCATGAACACTTATGTGTAACTCTAGTTACCGAATTTATAACCATACTCATCTATAGCCTTACTTGGTACAACTACTCCATGAACACTTAGGTGACACTCTCGTTACCGAATTTGTAACCACCATACTCATCTTTAGCCTTACTTGGTACAACCACTCCACGAACACGTAGGTGTAACTCTAGTTACCGAATGTGTAACCCCATACTCATCTTTAGCGTTATTTGGTACAACTACTCCATGAACACCTAGGTGTAACTCTAGTTACCGAATTTATAACCACCATACTCATCTTTAGCCTTACTTGGTACAACGACACCATGAACACTTAGGTGTAACTCTAGTTACATAATTTATAACTACCATTTTCATCTTTAGCCA
>NW_013943373.1:0-358 GCF_000517525.1 Limulus polyphemus
GACAGGACATATTATTTTAAATCTTGTGTTTCTTACTGACAGTACACATTATCATTGAATAATGTGTCTTCTTATTGACAGTACACAGTATTGTTAAATCTTGTGTCTTCTTATTAACAGTACACAGTACTGTTATAAATCTTGTGTCTTCTTATTGAACAGTACACAATATCGTTAAATACTTGTGTCTTCTTATTGACAGTACACAATATCGTTAAATCTTGTGTCTTCTTATTGACAGTACACAGTATCGTTAAATCTTGTGTCTTCTTATTGACAGTACACAGTATCGTTAAATCTTATGTCTTCTTACTGAAAGTACACAGTATCGTTAAATCTTGTGTCTTCTTACTGAAAG
>NW_013943374.1:0-293 GCF_000517525.1 Limulus polyphemus
AAGACACAAGATTTAACGATACTGTGTACTATCAATAACAAGCCATAAGATTTAACGATACTGTGTACTATCAATAACAGGCCACTAAGATTTAACGAAACTGTGTACTGTCAATAAGAAGACAAAAGATTTAACAATACTGTGTACTGTCAATAAGAAGACACAAGATTTAACGATACTGTGTACTATCAAAACAAACACTAAAGATTTAACAATACTGTGTACTAGGTCAATAAGAAGGACACAAGATTTAACGATACTGTGTACTATCAATAACAAGCCATAAGATTTAA
>NW_013943375.1:0-2051 GCF_000517525.1 Limulus polyphemus
TACATTCGAATTGTTTGATTCTTATGTACATATTTTTGATGCAATTACAAATATTGTTTCTTTGTTTTGTACCTCTTGGTTACTGATCATGGAATTATGACGATTTCGAAACGTTTAATAAATGCTTCCTGTTATTACGTTCGTGTCTTGTTTTATCATTAAGTTACTGTTACGCCTCTGTGTTCGTTAGTTAATTTTCCGTAAAAATCATTTCCGGAGAAACTTTAGCGATACAAGTCCTTTCTTAAATAAAACTGGTTTATTCTTTCTGAATACAACTTTGCAATACACTTAATTTTCACAGTCACGCTATAATTCACAACGAACGCCTCACGTGCTCGACTCAATAATATGTCTCTCTCTGCCCGCAGTTCAATTACCCATTGTTGCCGTCGCGTCTTGACCGTCTTATATGTACAAGAATACCGAATCTAGTAACCTCTCGAGGTTTCATGAACGTTCTAGAAGTGCATGACGTGTTACTAGTGTCACATGACCTCCGCTGTCGTAACACTACGTTCTCCTAAAAATGTTTGTGCTCCGCTGGTGGAAGGTTTCTCTGTCGATCAATCAGACGTAAAGTTACTGATGTCACCTTAAAGGAAAAAAAAATATTAGTAATCAACAGGCATGCCATAGTCTTCCATAGATAATGTTTGCCTCCGACCAACTGCTCCAAGATTCGGGTCTTCTTCAATGAAAAAGAAAACTCAAAGTTTTAGCTATTTGATAATCCTTTTGTTGAGTTTTTTATTGACTTTATTTTACGATAGGTAAATATTAGCTGTTATTAAAAGTTCATTAAATGGCACCAGTCACAACAGAGTATAATGACTTTGACACTGATAAATCAAACTTTTCTCTTTACCACAAGGGAGGTAATGGTGAGAGACATTCTTCTGGGGCTAATTGAGTGTGTAATTATCTTCGGTATTTCATAGATGGCGTTGATTATAATTTACTCGAAGAGGTAGGCGTCATTGCAACAGCATAAAATCCTTATCATTTTTCAGCCGATTATTATTACTTATGGTTTATATCAACGATCAGCTTCATAATATAAAATATTATTTCATATATTTGAATATTTGTTCAAAAATCATGGAAACGGAAATACTGATATCTGAATAGCAATGCAACCATTAAATTATAGATTTTTATATGTTCCAATGGAATCTAATCCACCCCTTCGTATATTTACAGTATCGGGCTTTTTGTTTCAATAAAAAAAATACTTACCGAAGAGGAACGGTTAATAATAAGATTTGTGAAGTTGTTTTATCTTAATATATATTTAACACTTTTATCAATAGAATTCATAAGTTTTTGGAATTTAATGCAAATGAAAACATTGTTTGATCAATTTGTATTCAAATAAAGATAGATTAATCATTGATTGTGAATCCATAAGATAAAGATTAAACACTAACCTATGAAAAAACCACAGGAAACAAAAAAAAAACGATTACAATACATGTGTCACATTAAGAAGCATTTTGATGGATTATAAAGATTCAATCTACGTCGTTTATTATACAATTTTGACTAGCCAGTAGTATGTAGTTTTCTTTGTGGTTGAACGTTTTAATTGGTTGTTACAAAAGTATCAGAATTTGCTATATTTATTCTCCTTTGTTGACAAATGTTTTATTCAACTTATTTAAACGTTATACGTATGTATAATTAACAAAAATATTATCACTGGGGCAAACTTAAGTTTCTAGTTGCATTTTTGGTTTTTGATTTGTACTACGATACTTTGTGTCCATTACGAGTAAATTAAGAACAACAACAGAGAAATGTTTTTAGGAAACTCCACATGCGGCTTAGTGACAATATCGTGTAATCTATTACAATACACACACATATATATAAATTATATCGGTAAGGATCTGTAGTACTTCAGCAAATAATAAGATTCACACATAAAATAATTTGTCTAAAGTTGTTTGCTTACATATCAATCTTTTGAGAGGAATCGAACCAAGCATACAATTTTAATAAATCAATAGTAATTTGATGATACTTTGTAGATATGTTGGAACACTGAA
>NW_013943376.1:0-487 GCF_000517525.1 Limulus polyphemus
AAGTAAGGACTAAAGATGAGTATGGTGGTTATAAATTGTGTAACTAGAGTTACACCTAGGTGTTCGTGGAGTTGTTGTACCAAATAACGCTAAAGATGACTATGGGAGTTATAAATTCGGTAACCAGAGTTAAACCTAATTGTTCATGGAGTAGTTGTACCAAGTAAGGCTAAAGATGAGTATGGTGGTTATAAATTCTGTAACTAGAGTTACATTTAGGTGTTCATGGAGTATTTGTGCCAAGTAAGGGCTAAAGATGAGTGTGGTGGTTATAAATTCTGTAACTAGAGTTACACCTAGGTGTTCATGGAGTAGTTGTGCCAGGTAAAGCCAAAGATGAGTATGGCGGTTATAAATTCGGTAACTAGAGTTACACATAGGTATTCGTGGAGTTGTTGTACCAAATAACGCTAAAGATGAGTATGGGGTTATAAATTCGGTAACCAGAGTTAAACCTAAGTGTTCATGGAGTAGTTGTACCAAGGAA
>NW_013943377.1:0-246 GCF_000517525.1 Limulus polyphemus
TTCGGTAACTAGAGATACACCTAGGTATTCGTGGAGTTGTTGTACCAAATAACGCTAAAGATGAGTATGGTGGTTATAAATTCGGTAACTGGAGCTACACCTAAGTGTTCGTGGAGTTGTTGTACCAAATAACGCTAAAGATGAGTATGGGTTACACATTCAGTAACTAGAGTTACACCTAGGTGTTTATGGAGTAGTTGTACCAAGTAAGACTAAAGATGAGTATGGTGGTTATAAATTCTGTAT
>NW_013943378.1:0-310 GCF_000517525.1 Limulus polyphemus
TCCTTTTTCTTCTTATTGACAGGACACAGCATCGTTAAATCTTGTGTCTTCTTATTGACAGTACACAGTATTGATAAATCCTGTATCTTCTTATTGACAGGACACATTATTGTTAAATCTTGTCTTATCTTATTGACAGTACACAGTATCGTTAAATCTTTCGTCTTCTTATTGACAGTACAGAGTATTGATAAATCCTGTATCTTCTTATTGACAGGACTCAGTATTGTTAAATCTTGTGTCTTTTTACTGACAGGACACAGTATTGTTAAATCTTGTGTCTTCTTGTTGACAGTACACAGTATTGATA
>NW_013943379.1:0-305 GCF_000517525.1 Limulus polyphemus
GTCGTCGTTTTCGTGTTATATGCACATATTTTCTAGAATTTTATATGGTTTAGAGTTATAGGAAGCTATCACTTTTTATAATTAGTTTTTGTTCTACGTGTTTTGTCTCTCCCTTCTCTATATTCTGAACAGTATTCATATTAGCTATTAAGGACGACAAGAAATTGCTATGGTGCAAACAACAGAAGAACAATTCTAATTGTATTTGAAATAGAACCTTAGGGACAGCCTTTTCTGATTTTGTCACACTAAATTCTTTTAGTAGTGGATGGGATATTTCAAGATTTAGAAAATGCATGAGGTTA
>NW_013943380.1:0-365 GCF_000517525.1 Limulus polyphemus
CCTGTTAATTACTGTTCCATTAATACCCGTTAATTACTGTTTCATTAATACCTGTTAATTACTGTTTCATTAATACCTGTTAATTACTGTTTCATTAATACCTGTTAATTACTGTTTCATTAATACCTGTTAATTACTATTCCATTAATACCTGTTAATTACGACTTCATTAATACCTGTTAATTACTGTTTCATTAATACCCGTTAATTACTGTTCCATTAATACCCGTTAATTACGGCTTCATTAATACCTGTTAATTACTGTTCCATTAATACCTGTTAATTACTGTTCCATTAATACCTGTTAATTACGGCTTCATTAATACCTGTTAATTACTGTTCCATTAATACCCGTTAATTACGGC
>NW_013943381.1:0-413 GCF_000517525.1 Limulus polyphemus
TTGTGTCTTCTTATTGACAGTACACATTATCGTCGATATTGTCTCTCTTATTGACAGTACACAGTATCGTTAAATCTTGTGTCTTCTTATTGACAGTACACAGTATCGTTAAATCTTGTGTCTTCTTATTGAAAGTACACAGTATCGTTAAATCTTGTTTTTTTCTTATTGACAGTACACAGTATCGTTAAATCTTGTGTCTTCTTATTGACAGTACACAGTATCGTTAAATCTTGTGTCTTCTTATTGACAGTACACAGTATCGTTAAATCTTGTGTCTTCTTACTGACAGTACACATTATCGTTAGAATATTGTTTATTCTTATTGACAGTACACAGTATCGTTAAATCTTGTGTCTTCTTATTGACAGTACATAGTATTGTTAAATCTTGTGTCTTCTTATTGACAGTAC
>NW_013943382.1:0-306 GCF_000517525.1 Limulus polyphemus
AGCACTGTGTGTAATATCGAAGAGATACACTGTACTTTGGTGTATATGAAACAAAATAGAGGTATGTTATTCAGTAGCAAGTACTGTGTGTAATAATAAATATATAAACTATACTTTGGTGTATTTGAACCACAGTAGAGGTATGTTATTCAGTAGCAAGCCCTGTGTGTAATAATGAAGAGATACACATATACACCAAAGTACAGTGTATCTCTTCGATATTACACACAGTGCTTGCTACTGAACAACATACCTCTACTGTGGTTCATATACACCAAAGTATAGAAAACAAAGTAGAGGTATGTT
>NW_013943383.1:0-294 GCF_000517525.1 Limulus polyphemus
TTTTCTTGGTTATTTTTGGTTTTCTAGAGTGTACTGAAGTATGTTCCAATAGTTGGATTAATAAAGATTTTCCTGGTTATTTTTGGTTTTCTAGGGTGCACTGAAGTATGTTCCAATAATTGGATTAATAAAGATTTTCCTGGTTATTTTTGGTTTTCTTGGGTGCACTGAAGTATGTTCCAGTAGTTGGATTAATAAAGATTTTCTTGGTTATTTTTGGTTTTCTAGAGTGTACTGAAGTATGTTCCAATAGTTGGATTAATAAAGATTTTCTGGTTATTTTTGGTTTTCTAG
>NW_013943384.1:0-274 GCF_000517525.1 Limulus polyphemus
AGAGCACAGATAGCCCACTTGTGTAGCTTTGTTGCTTAATTACTACACAAACAAACAAATACCCTCCTAGTTTACTATTTGTCTATATATATATATATATACGAGGCTAACACTATATCTAGTAATCTCCCAACAATTCACTAAGATTCGAGAGAACGAGTGGGCGTGACACTAGTCACGTGACCTCGCTGACGCAACACTGCCCCCTCCTTAGTATTGTTCGTCCCGAACAATAGCCACATACAATAAATCAATAACAATTAACAATAACTTT
>NW_013943385.1:0-574 GCF_000517525.1 Limulus polyphemus
GATTTAAGTGATGTGACATGCCGATCAACGGATGTAGCAACACTTACTGGAGTCTGGACTTTGTTGCTTCCAATCGTCATTTTATCGAAGTTAAGTACACACTTCCTCGGTAGTAGATAGTCCAATCCAAATATGCATTGGTCTTCAATGTCAGCCAAGTATACTTTCTGTCTGTTTTTCATGCCCATGAGTTCGATAGTTACCCTCACTGGTCCCCACAACCTTGCAGAATGTCTTGTCACACCACAGAGCTTCTGTACAGCTTCTGGTACTCCTTTGTTATCCAGCACCTTGATGCTCACAAGGGTTTGCTGAGATGCAGAATCTATGACAAAGTTGCACCTTTGGCTATCCAGCTTCCCTGTCACGTAGATACTATGTGTGTTGCCATTTTACACTTAGCTGTTGGGACTTTCACGATGAAGGTTGGTGGGCGTCCCTTAGCACCAACCACTACTGGTTCCCGAAGCTGACTCATTGGTGGTATTTTTCTTACACTTGCTCCTCAGATGTCCTTGCTCCCCACAGTTCCAACAGCCTTTCTGGGTAGCAGCTTTTCCTGCTGTATCATCTT
>NW_013943386.1:0-333 GCF_000517525.1 Limulus polyphemus
CAACTGGTACACTTTTGAAGCCAATTACTTCTTTCTAACACCACTGAATATTGTTTACTTTCTACAACTGGCGCACTTTTGAAGCCAATTACTTCTTTCTAACACCATTGAATATTGTTTACTTTCTACAACTGGCACACCTTTGAAGCCAATTACTTCATTATAACACTACTGAATATTGATTACTTTCTACAATTGGCACACTTTTGAAGCCATTTACTTCATTCTAACACCACTGAATATTGTTTACTTTCTACAATTGGCACACTTTTGAAGCCATTTACTTCATTCTAACACCACTGAATATTGTTTACTTTCTACAATTGGCACACC
>NW_013943387.1:0-211 GCF_000517525.1 Limulus polyphemus
CAGGTAGTAACATACTAGTGTCAAAGGTCAACATTAAACAACAGTAGATATTAACGACATTTAAACAGGTAGTAACATACCAGTGGCAAAGACCAACATTAAACTTTAGTAGATATTAACGACATTTAAACAGGTAGTATCATACCAATGTCAAAGACCAACATTAAACAACAGTAGATATTAACGACATTTAAACAGGTAGTAACATACC
>NW_013943388.1:0-225 GCF_000517525.1 Limulus polyphemus
TAATATCCGTGTATAGAACAGCTGGATATATCAGTTACAAAATTAAAAATGTTATTCCCAGTTATTTAAAGAACGAATGGAGTACATAGATGGCCCCTAATATCTGTGTATAGAACAGCTGAATATATCAGTTACAACATTAAAAATGTTATTGCCAGTTATTTAAAGAACGAATGGAGTACATAGATGTCCCCTAATATCCGTGTATAGAACAGCTGATATATC
>NW_013943389.1:0-360 GCF_000517525.1 Limulus polyphemus
AAACGGTATTGATAAATATTGTGTCTGCTTATTGACAGCACACAAAATTGGTAAATCTTGTCTTCTTATTGATAGTACACAGTATCGTTAAATCTTCTGTCTTCTTATTGACAGTACACAGTATTGATAAATCCTGTATCTTCTTATTGACAGACACAGTATCGTTAAATCTTGTGTCTTCTTATTGACAGTACACAGTATTGATAAATCCTTTATCTTCTTATTGACAGGACGACAGTATTGTTAAATCTTGTGTCTTCTTATTGACAGTACACAGTGTTGATAAATCCTGTATCTTCTTATTGACAGAACACAGTTTTGTTAAATCTTGTGTCTTCTTATTGACAGTACACAGTATTG
>NW_013943390.1:0-280 GCF_000517525.1 Limulus polyphemus
CTGTCAATAACAAGACACAATATTCATCGATACCGTGTACTGTCAATAAGAAGACACAAGATTTAACGATACTGTGTAC
Source organism: Limulus polyphemus (assembly GCF_000517525.1). NCBI lineage: Eukaryota > Metazoa > Arthropoda > Merostomata > Xiphosura > Limulidae > Limulus > Limulus polyphemus. The sequence continues at coordinate 80 of NW_013943390.1, forward strand.
TGTCAATAAGAAGACAGAAGATTTAACGATACTGTGTAATGTCAATAAGAAGACACAAGATTTAACGATAATGTGTACTGTCAGTAAGAAACATAAGATTTAACAATAATGTGTCCTGTCAATAAGAAGACACAAGATTTAACGATACTGTGTACTGTCAATAAGAAGACACAAGATTTAACGATACTGTGTACTGTCACT
>NW_013943391.1:0-676 GCF_000517525.1 Limulus polyphemus
ACACACGATTTAGCAATACTGTGTACTATCTATAAAAAGACACAAGATTTAACGATACTGTGTACTGTCAATAAGAAGACACAAGATTTAACTATACTGTGTACTCCCAATAAGAAGACACAAGATTTAACAATACTGTGTACTCTCAATAAGAAGACACACGATTTAGCAATACTGTGTACTATCTATAAAAAGACACAAGATTTAACGATACTGTGTACTGTCAATAAGAAGAATTGACAGTAGACAGTATCGTTAAATCTTGTGGTGTCTTCTTATTGACAGTACACAGTATCGTTAAATCTTGTGTCTTCTTGACAGTGCACAGTATCTTTTAATTTTAATAAGAAGACACAAGATTTAACTATACTGTGTACTGTAAATAAGAAGACACAATATTCAACGATAATGTGTACTGTCAATAAGAAGACACAAGATTTAACGATACTGTGTACTGTCAATAAGAAGACACAAGATTTAAGATAATGTGTACTGTCAGTAAGAAAACACAAGATTTAACAATAATGTGTCCTGTCAATAAGAAGACACAAGATTTAACGATACTGTGTACTGTCAATAAGAAGACACAAGATTTAACGATACTGTGTACTGTCAATAAGAAGACACAAGATTTAACGATATTTTGTATATTCAATAAGAAGACACAAGATTTAAC
>NW_013943392.1:0-222 GCF_000517525.1 Limulus polyphemus
AAACGCTGGTGACAAAATATGATGATAGAAAATATGACTTGATATAGGATACTGACCGTTGATCGTGTTTCACACGTTTTGATCTTTAAACCAACTAGATTCATTATCGCCTTAAAACCAGCGTTCATAAATGTCAAAAAAAAAGTAGAAATGTGGGGAAAGTACGATCTGCAATAATATTTAATTACACTGTGCATATTAGTTTACCTTCTAAAGAATGTA
>NW_013943393.1:0-259 GCF_000517525.1 Limulus polyphemus
GGTACCATTAAAACATAATAAACAAGTATTTAAAGTTGATCTCATGGTACCATTAAAAACATAATAAACAAGTACTTAAAGTTGATCTCATGGTACCATTGAAAACATAATAAACAAGTACTTAAAGATGATCTTATGGTACCATTAAAAACATAATAAACAAAGTATTTAAAGTTGATCTCATGGTACCATTAAAAACATAATAAACAAGTACTTAAAGTTGATCTCATGGTACCATTAAAAACATATTAAACAAGTA
>NW_013943394.1:0-278 GCF_000517525.1 Limulus polyphemus
AAGCTACAGGTTGATGACTACAATAACTCAAAGAAAGCTACAGGTTGATGGCTACCATAACTCAAACAAAGCTATAAGTGATAACTACCATAACTCTAAAAAAGCTACAGATTGATGACTACCATAACTCAAACAAAGCTACAGGTGATGTTACCATAACTCAAACAAAGCTACAGTGATGTTACCATAACTCAAACAAAGCTACAGGTGATGACTACCATAACTCAAACAAAGCTACAGGTGATGACTACCATAACTCAAACAAGCTACAGGTGATG
>NW_013943395.1:0-529 GCF_000517525.1 Limulus polyphemus
CAAGTCACAATCCTTCTATAATAAAACATCTACCAGTCACTATCCATGTATAATAAAACACCGACTAGCCACTATCCATCTGTATTAAAAGACCTACCAGCCACTATCCATCTGTATTAAAAGACCTACCAGCCACTATCCATCTGTATTAAAAGACCTACCAGCCACTATCCGTCTGAAATAAATTAACCTTTCATCTATTATCTATCTATAATAAAATACTTAGCAGCCACTATCTATCTATAATAAAACACCTACCAGTCACTATCCATCTATAATAAAACACCTACCAGTCACAATCCTCTATAATAAAACATCTACCAGTCACTATCCATGTATAATAAAACACCGACCAGCCACTATCCATCTGTATTAAAAGACCTACCAGCCACTATCCATCTGTATTAAAAGACCTACCAGCCACTATCCATCTGTATTAAAAGACCTACCAGCCACTATCCATCTGTATTAAAAGACCTACCAGCCACTATCCATCTGTATTAAAAGACCTACCAGCCACTATCCGTCT
>NW_013943396.1:0-316 GCF_000517525.1 Limulus polyphemus
TTTTATTTAGTTACTATTTTCCAGATAAGGTATTTTATTTAGTTACTATTTATCATATATGGTGTTTATATTTAGTTACTACTTTCCAGATAAGGTATTTTATTTAGTTACTATTTTCCAGATAAGGTATTTTATTTAGTTACTATTTATCATATATGGTGTTTTATTTAGTTACTATTTTCCAGATAAGGTATTTTATTTAGTTACTATTTATCATATAAGGTGTTTATATTTAGTTACTACTTTCCAGATAAGGTATTTTATTTAGTTACTATTTTCCAGATAAGGTATTTTATTTAGTTACTATTTATCATAT
>NW_013943397.1:0-238 GCF_000517525.1 Limulus polyphemus
TTGTTAAATCTTGTGTTTTCTTACTGACAGTACACATTATTGTTTAATCTGTGTCTTTTAATTGACAGGACACATTATTGTTAAATCTTGTGTTTTTTACTGACAGTACACATTATCGTTGAATATTGTGTCTTCTTATTGACAGTACATATTATTGTTAAATCTTGTGTCTTCTTATTGACAGTACACAGTTATCGTTAAATCTTGTGTCTTCTTATTGACAGTACACAGTATCGTT
>NW_013943398.1:0-762 GCF_000517525.1 Limulus polyphemus
TATTGTTAAATCTTGTGACTTTTTATTGACAGTACACAGTATTGTTAAATTTTGTGTCTTCTTATTGACAGTACACAGTATTGTTAAATCTTGTGTCTTCTTATTGACAGTACACAGTATAATTAAATCTTGTGTCTTCTTATTGACAGTACACAGTATCGATTAAATCTTGTGTCTTCTTATTGACAGTACACAGTATCGATAAATCTTGTGTCTTCTTATTGACAGTAAACAGTATCGTTAAATCTTGTGTCTTCTTATTGAAATTACACAGTATCGTTAAATCTTGTGTCTTCTTATTGACAGTACACAGTATCGTTAAATCTTGTGTCTTCTTATTGACAGTACACAGTATCGTTAAATCTTTTGTCTTCTTATTGACAGTACACAGTATCGTTATATCTTGTGTGTTCTTATTGACAGTACGCAGTATTGTTAAATATTGAGTCTTCTTATTGACAGTACACAGTATCGTTAAATCTTGTGTCTTCTTATTGAAAGTACACAGTATCGTTAAATCTTGTGTCTTCTTATTGACAGTACACAGTATCGTTAAATCTTGTGTCTTCTTATTGACAGTACACAGTTTTGTTAAATCTTGTGTCTTCTTATTGATAGTACACATTATTTATATGATCTTGTGTCTTCTTATTGACAGTACACAGTATTGTTAAATCTTGTGTCTTCTTATTGACAATACACAGTATCGTTAAATCTTCTGTGTTCTTATTGACAGTACGCAGTATCGTTAAATATTGAGTC
>NW_013943399.1:0-842 GCF_000517525.1 Limulus polyphemus
CTGTCGATAAGAAGACACAAGATTTAACGATACTGTGTACTGTCAATAAGAAGACACAAGATTTACGATACTGTGTACTGTCCATAAGAAGACACAAGATATAAGAATACTGTGTACTATCACTAACAAGCCAAAAGAATTAACAATACTGTGTACTGTCGATAAGAAGACACAAGATTTAACGATACTGTGTACTGTCAATAAGAAGACACAAGTGCTAACGATTGAGAGTACACAGTATCTTATTGACAGTACACAGTATCGTTAAATCTTGTGTCTTCTTAATGACAGTACACACTATCGTTATATCTTGTGCCTTCTTATTGACAGTACACAGTATCGTAAATCTTGTGTCTTCTTATTGACAGTACACAGTATCCACTAGATTTAACAATACTGTCGTACTGTCGATAAGAAGACCACAAGATTTAACGATACTGTGTACTGTCAATAAGAAGACACAAGATTTAACGATACTGTGTACTGTCATTGTACTGTCAATAAGAAGATAAAAGATTTAACAATACTGTGTACTGTCAATAAGAAGACACAAGATATATGAATACTGTGTACTATCACTAACAAGCCACAAGAATTAACAATACTGTGTAGTATCACTAACAAGCAAAAAGATTTAAAGATACTGTGTACTGTCAATAAGAGTACACAGTATTGTTAAATCTAGTGTCTTCTTATTGACAGTACACACTATCGTTAAATCTTGTGTCTTTTTTATGTCTTCTTATCGACTTGTGTCTTCTTAATGACAGTACACAGTATCGTTAAATCTTGTGTCTTCTTATTGACAGTACACAGTATCGTTAAATACTGTGTACTGTCAA
>NW_013943400.1:0-556 GCF_000517525.1 Limulus polyphemus
ATTTAGACAGGTTTAGAGGATGAGTATTGTGGTGTGTTAGATACGTTTAGTGGATGAGTATTGTTGTGTGTTAGACACGTTTAGAGGATGAGTATTGTGGTGTGTTAGACACGTTTAGAGGATGAGTATTGTGGTGTGTTAGACACGTTTAGAGGATGAGTACGTGTCTAACACACGACAATATTCATCCTCTAAACGTGTCTAACACACCACAATACTCATCCTCTAAACGTGTCTAAATCACCACAATCTAACACACCACAATACTCATCCTTAAACGTGTCTAACACACCACAATACTCATCCTCTAAACGTGTTGTGTTAGTGTCTAACACACCACAATACTCATCCTCTAAACGTGTCGTTTAGAGGATGAGTATTGTGGTGTGTTAGACACTTTTAGAGGATGAGTATTGTTGTGTGTTAGACACATTTAGAATATAAGTATTGTGGTGTTGGCCACATTTAGAGGATGAGCATTGTGGTAGGTTAAATACATTTAGAGAATGAGTATTGTAGTGTTGTAGACACGTTTATAGGATGAGTATTGTGGTGT
>NW_013943401.1:0-379 GCF_000517525.1 Limulus polyphemus
TTAGACCATCCACGACCTTCTCTATCTCTTATCGCTTTGCTGGAGCTATTCTCCTTGGAGGGATCTTTATTGGACGGTGATTGCCTGTGTTTATTCTGTGCTCTACCAGGTTCGTGCATCCGAGGTCATGATCTCCTTTCGAAAAGACGTCAGCATAATTTACCAAAAGTTCTTTTACCTGAAGAGCTTGTGATGATGACAAATGGACTATGCTCTTCTTATAGAGGTCAGTCAAATATTCTGGAAGTGTATGTCCTTTCTTCACAGTTGTATTCCTTGCTATAACATTGACTGGCTCTACTTCCTGGCACACACCCAACAATGCCCCTTCCTTAAGTGTCTGCTCATATTCAGAGAAATTGGCCATTGTTATAGGTAC
>NW_013943402.1:0-283 GCF_000517525.1 Limulus polyphemus
CGTTATAACAGTCGACCAAATATAGTTGAAAACTGACTAAAACGACCCATATCAATGTCAAGAAAATCTGATGGAAGGAAAACTAAAATACCTTTATAACAGTCAACAAAATATAGTTTAAGAAGGTTTAAAAATACCATTATGAACGTCATTAAAATATAGTGTAAGAAAGACTAAAAATACCGCTATCAAAGTCAAAAATAACTAATCCTTTTTAGGCCTTCTTATTTCATAACTGTAGTCGACAAAATCGAGTGGAAGAAAACTAAAAACACGTTTTCCA
>NW_013943403.1:0-422 GCF_000517525.1 Limulus polyphemus
ACAGTACACAGTATCGTTAAATCTTGTCTCTTCTTATTGACAGTACACAGTATTGTTAAATCTTGTGTCTTCTTATTGAAAGTACACAGTATCGTTAAATCTTGTGTCTTCTTATTGACAGTACACAGTATCGTTAAATCTTGTGTCTTCTTATTGACAGTACACAGTATCGTTAAATCTTGTGTCTTCTTATTGACAGTACACAGTATCGTTAAATCTTGTGTCTTCTTATTGTACTGTGTACTGTATACTGTGTACTGTCAATAAGAAGACACAAGATTTAACGAAAAAATACTGTGTACTCTCAATAAGAAGACACAATATTCGACGATAAATGTGTACTGTCAGTAAGAAAACACTAAGATTTAACGATACTGTGTACTGTCAATAAGAAGACACAAGATTTAACGAAATCTTGTGTC
>NW_013943404.1:0-221 GCF_000517525.1 Limulus polyphemus
TTTAACAATACTGTGTACTGTCAATAAGAAGACACAAGATTTAACAATACTGTGTACTGTCAATAAGAAGACACAAGATTTAAAGATAATATGTACTATAAATACAAGCCATAAGATTTAACGATACTGTGTACTATCAATAACAGGCCACAAGATTTAACGAAACTGTGTACTGTCAATAAGAAGACACAAGATTTAACGATACTGTGTACTATCAATAA
>NW_013943405.1:0-466 GCF_000517525.1 Limulus polyphemus
CTCTGTAGATCACTAATAAACTTGAGGATTAACAACCTGTCTGTGTTGTAATATTACTGAACAATTCTCTGTAAATCACTAATAAACTTTAGGTTTAGCAATTTATCTGTGTTGTTATATTATTGAACAATTCTCTGTAGATAACTAATAAACCTGAGGATTAGCAACCTATCTCTGTTGTAATATTACTGAACAATTCTTTGTAGATAACTAATAAACTTGAGGATTACCAACCTGTCTGTATTGTAATATTACTGAATAATTCTCTGTAGATCACTAAGAAACTTGAGGATTAGCAATTTGTCTGTGTTGTAATATTTCTTACCATTTATTTGTAGATCACTAATAAACTTCAGGTTTAGAACCTGTCTGTATTGTAATATTTTTTACCAAGTCCCTGTAGATCACCAATAAATTTGAGGATTACCAACCTGTTTGTGTTGTAATATTACTGAACTATTCTCTG
>NW_013943406.1:0-617 GCF_000517525.1 Limulus polyphemus
ATATGTTGGTCTAATATCACTATTAACTACATGTTGGTTTAATAACTACTATTAACTACATATTGCTCTAATAACTATTATTAACTACATGTTGGTCTAATAACTACTATTAAAAAAAGGTTGGTCTAATAACTACTATTAACTAAATGTTGGTTTAACAAGTATTATTAACTAAATGTTGGTCTAATAACTACTATTAACTACATATTGGTCTAAAAACTACTATTTACTAAATGTTGGTCAAATAACTATTATTAACTACATGTTGGTCTAATAACTATTATTAACTAAATGTTGGTCTAATAACTATTAATAACTAAATGTTGGTCTAATAACTACTATCAACTAAATGTTGGTTTAATAACTATTTTTAACTACATGTTGGTCTAATAACTACTATTAACTAAATGTTGGTCTAATAACTACTATTAACTAAATGTTGGTCTAATAACTACTATTAACTAAATTTTGGTTTAATAACTATTATTAACTACATGTTGGTCTAATAACTACTATTAACTAAATGTTGGTCTAATAACTACTATTAACTAAATATTGGTCTAATAACTACTATTAACTACATGTTGGTCTAATAACTACTATTAACTAAATGTTGG
>NW_013943407.1:0-268 GCF_000517525.1 Limulus polyphemus
CAAACACTATAACACTACAAACAAATATCTGATTTAATATAGCCAACATAAACACTATAGTACTACAAACAAATATCTGATTTAATATAGCCAACACAAATAGTATAGCACTACAAACAAATATCTGATTTAATATAGCCGACACAAACACTATAATACTAGAAACAAATATCTGATTTACTATAGCCAACACAAACACTATAGTACTACAAACAAATATTTGATTTAATATAGCCAACACGAACACTATAGTATTATAAAAAATATG
>NW_013943408.1:0-612 GCF_000517525.1 Limulus polyphemus
TAAAACGCAATGACGTCTTCTTATGATATAAACTGCTTTTCTTTGAATCTTTTTTACTCTGGGTTAGCGAAAGTAGAATTTTTTTTTTAGTTTCTCACAGGACATAATCTTTTTCTTCACTACAATAATGATTCAATTTTCTGTTTTCCGACTTAATAATCACTGTCCGATATTTTTCTATTAATTTTGCGCCAAAAACGCACTTTTTTGAATTTTCCAAAAATATTCACATTTTAACCGAAAAGCCAAAGCTATAGCCCATGTTTTTTCCCAAATTTTGAAAAAAATTGTTTTCCTCATATTTTTATACAAAGATGCCTTCGATATAAGACTTTAAAAATGGATATCCATTCATCAATATTCCCAATAGTTATTTCATAATCTGATATCAAAATTTCGGTTACGATTTAATTTACTGTTTTTCTTTTGTCTTCAGTTATATTATTCTTTGTTTATAGTTTTAAAATAAGATTATTCAAACAAAATCCCAACATCTAAAAAAACATCTAAAAGGCCATGGCGTCTTCTTACAAAATAAACTCCGCCTTTTGTATTCTTTTTACTCTGGGTTAAAGAAAGTACAATTTTTTTTTAGTTTTTCACAGGACATAA
>NW_013943409.1:0-394 GCF_000517525.1 Limulus polyphemus
TTGTGTCTTAATATTGACAGTACACAGTATCGTTAAATCTTGTGTCTTTTTTTGACAGTATACAGTATCGTTAAATCTTGTGTCTTTTTATTGATAGTACACAGTATTGTTAAATCGTGTGTTTACTTATTGACAGTACACAGTTTTGTTAAATATTGTGGTTTCTTATTAAAAGTACACAGTATCGTTAAATCTTGTGTCTTCTTATTGACAGTACACAGTATCGTTAAATCTTGTGTCTTCTTATTGACAGTACACAGTATCGTTAAATCTTGTGTCTTCTTATTGACAGTACACAGTATCTTGTGTCTTCTTATTGACAGTACACAGTATCGTTAAATCTTGTGTCTTCTTATTGACAGTACACAGTATCGTTAAATCTTGTGTCTTCTTA
>NW_013943410.1:0-541 GCF_000517525.1 Limulus polyphemus
AATGTTTACTGTCAATAAGAAGACACAAGATTTAACTATACTGTGTACTGTCAATAAGAAGACACAAGATTTAACAATACTGTGTACTCTGAATAAGAAAACACACGATTTATCAATACTGTGTACTATCTATAAAAAGACCCAAGATTTAACGATACTGTGGTGTACTTTATATAAGAATACACAAGATTTAACGATACTGTGTACTATCTATAAAAAGACACAAGATTTAACGATACTGTGTACTGTCAATAAGAAGACACAAGATTTAACGATACTGTGTAACAGTACACACAATAAGAAGTTAGAAGATTTAACGATACTGTGTACTGTCAATAAGAAGACACAAGATTTGTTAAATCTTGTGTCTTCTTATTGAAAGTACACAGTATCGTTGGATACTGTGTACTGTCATTAAGAGGACACAAGATTTAACAATACTGTGTACGCTCCATAAGAATACACAAGATTTAACAATACTGTGTCTGTCAATAAGAAGACACAAGAGTTAACGATACTGTGTACTGTCAATAAAAGACAC
>NW_013943411.1:0-715 GCF_000517525.1 Limulus polyphemus
TAGTACACAGTATTGTTAAATCTTGTGTCTTCTTATTGACAGTACACAGTATGGTTAAATTTTTATGTCTTCTTATTGACAGTACACTGTATCGTTAAATATTGTTTCTTCTTATTCGTTGTACACAGTATCGTTAAATCTCGTGTCTTCTTATTGATAAAAACACACATTCGTTAAATCTCGTGTCTTCTTATTGATAAAACACACTATCGTTAAATCTCGTGTCTTCTTATTGATAAAACACACTATCGTTAAATCTCGTGTCTTCTTATTGACAGTACACAGTATTGTTAAATCTTGGACAGTACACAGTATTGTTAAATCTTGCGTCTTCTTATTGATAGTACACAGTATTGATAAATCTTGTGTCTTGTTATTGACTTTAACAATAATGTGTACTATCAACATGAAGACACGAGATTTTATGATACTGTGTACTATCAATAAGAAGACACAAGATTTAACAATACTGTGTTCTGTCAATAAGAAGACCAAAGATTTAACAATACTGGGTACTCTTGTGTCTTCTTATTGATAGCACACAGTATTGTTAAATCTTGTGTCTTCTTATTCATAGTACACAATATCGTTAAATCTCGTGTCTTCTTCTTGATAAAACACACTATCGTTAAATCTCGTGTCTTCTTATTGATAAAACACACTATCTTTAAATCTCGTCTCTTCTTATTGATAGTACACAGTAATGTTAAATCTT
>NW_013943412.1:0-351 GCF_000517525.1 Limulus polyphemus
AGCCACTCTCCATCTATAATCAAAGACCTACCAGTTACCATCTATCTATATTAAAAGACATACCAGCCACTATCCATTTATAATGAAAGACCTACAGCCACTATCCATATATAATGAAAGACCTACCATCCAATATCAATATATAATGAAAGACCTACCACACACTATCCATCTCTATTAAAAGACCTACCAGCCACTATCCATATATAATGATAGACCTACCAACCACTATTATTAAAAGACCTACCAGCCACTATCCATCTGTATTAAAAGACCTACCAGTCTTTTAATACAGATGGATAGTGGCTACCAGCCACTATCCATCGGTATTAAAGGCTGGTAGGTCTTACT
>NW_013943413.1:0-366 GCF_000517525.1 Limulus polyphemus
TGTCAATAAGATGACACAAGACTTATAAATACTATGTACTAACGAATAGAAGACAAGATTTAACGATACTGTGTACTGTCAATAAAAAGACACTAGATTTAACGATACTGTGTACTATCAATAAGAAAACAATATATACCAATACTGTGTACTGTCAATAAGCAGACACAAGATTTAACAATACCGTTTACTATCAATAGGAAGACACAAGATTTAACAATACTATGTACTATCAAAAAGAAGACAAGATTTAACGATACTGTGTACTCTCAATAAAAAGACACAAGATTTAACAATATTGTGTCCTGTCAATAAGAAGATATAGGATTAATCAATATTGTGTCCTGTCAATAAGAAGATATAGGA
>NW_013943414.1:0-269 GCF_000517525.1 Limulus polyphemus
GTGTACTGTCAGTAAGAAAACACAAGATTTAGTCAATAATGTATCCTGTCAATAAGAAGACACAAGATTTTACGATACTGTGTACTGTCAATAAGAAGACACAAGTTTTAACGATAATGTGTACTCTCAATAAGAAGACACAAGATTTAACGATACTGTGTACTGTCAATAAGAAGACACAAGATTTAACGATACTGTGTACTGTCAATAAGAAGACACAAGATTTAACGATACTGGGACACAAGATTTAACGATACTGTGTACTGTCA
>NW_013943415.1:0-438 GCF_000517525.1 Limulus polyphemus
GGGAGATCATACAGCAGGAAAGGCTGCTACCCAGAAAGGCTGTTGGAACTGTGGAAAGCAAGGACATTTTGAGGAGCCAGTGTAGGAGGAATATTACCAACAAGTCGGCCTTAAGGAGACCAGTAGTGGTTGGTGTTGAGCGACGCCCACCAACCCCCATCAAAAGTCCCAACAGCTAGGTGTAAAATGCCAAGCACACACAGTGTCTATGTGACAGGAAAGCTAGATGGCCAAAGGTGCAACTTTGTCATAGACTCTGCGTCTCAGCAAACCCTTGTGAGCATCAAGGTGTTAGATCATGAAGGAGTACCAGAAGCCATACAGAAGCTTTATGGTGTAACAGGACATTCTACAAGATTGTGAGGACCAGTGTGGGTAACTATTGAGCTCATGGGCATAAAGGGCAGACAGAAAGTATACTTGGCTGACATTTAAGAC
>NW_013943416.1:0-273 GCF_000517525.1 Limulus polyphemus
ATTGTTAAATCTTATGTCTTTTTATTTACAGGACACATTATTGTTAAATCTTCTGTTTTCTTACTGACAATACACATTATCGTTAAATCTTGTGTGTTCTTATTGACAGTACACAGTATTGTTAAATCTTGTGTTTTCTTCTTGAAAGTACACAGTATCTTTTTATATCTTGTGTCTTCTTATTGACAGTACACAGTATCGTAAATCTTGTGTCTTCTTATTGACAGTACACAGTATCGTTAAATCTTGTGTCTTCTTATTGACAGTACACAG
>NW_013943417.1:0-244 GCF_000517525.1 Limulus polyphemus
CTTATTGACAGTACACAATATCGTTAAATCTTGTGTCATCTTATTGACAGTACACAGTATCGTTAAATCCAGTGTCTTTTTATTGATTGTACACAGTATTGCTAAATCGTGAGTCTTGTTATTGACAGTACACAGTATTGTTAAATATTGAGTCTTCTTATTGACAGTACAGCAGTATCGTTAAAATCTTGTGTCTTCTTATTGACAGTACACAGTATCGTTAAAGCTTGTGTCTTCTTACTGA
>NW_013943418.1:0-387 GCF_000517525.1 Limulus polyphemus
TTTAAATATTGTGTCTTCTTATTGACAGTACACAGTATCGTTAAATCTTGTGTCTTCTTAATGACAGTACACAGTCTTGCTAAATCTTGTGTCTTTTACTGATAGTACACAGTCTTGCTAAATCGTGTGTCATTTATTGATAGTACACAGTATTGTTAAATCTTGTGTCTTCTTAACGATACTGTGTACTGTCAATAAGAAGACACAAGATTTAACGATATTCTGTACTGTCAATAAAATCTTGTGTCTTCTTATTGACAGTACACAGTATTGTTAAATCTTGTGTCTTCTTATTGACAGTACACAGTATCGTTAAATCTTGTGTCTTCTTATTGAGAGTACACAGTATTGTTAAATCTTGTGTCTTCTTATTGACAGTACACAGTA
>NW_013943419.1:0-654 GCF_000517525.1 Limulus polyphemus
TATCGTTTAAGAATGTTTACAGCGTCTAAATCTTTGTTGGCACAATTCGAAATGTCGTTTTCAGAAATATATATATATTGCTAATTTTTCTAAGTGTTTATATCGTTTCCAGTTTGTTCACGTCAATTACCGTTTTTAACATATTTCTATTTCTATTTCTAAAAGGAAGGAGTATTACAACAAAAACAATAAATCATACTTACATTAAAAGATGCTATATAACAGTAAATACAAAAGTAAGGATTAAGCTTTAAATACACTAAAGTTAATTGATTTAGAAGATTTCGCTAATTATAAAAAATAAATAGTTTGCTGTACCTATGTTGTGAACACTATGTTCTGAACACTATTTATATAAGCTATTTAGTACAACAAGATTTGTTATGGTTAACACCTAACGATATCAAACACCAGAAGAACTATTTTATTTGTATTTCTAATACAATATTGCGAACAGCCTTTTGTGATTTCGTTTCTATAAATTCTTTTAGAAGTGTATAGGAAATTTAAAATTTAGAAAATGCACGAGACTAGTTATCGTTACAAACAATTGTCTGTTTTACGTGACAAGCAACTTTTACTTTGCAAATTTCCAATCACACATGGTATGTTCTCTTAGTTAATTATCGTTTAAGAATGTTTCCAGCGTCTTAG
>NW_013943420.1:0-271 GCF_000517525.1 Limulus polyphemus
TAATTAACAAACTGGTTGCAGACTAAAGTCAACAGTGGGTCATAGAACGATAATTGTTATTGGATCTATTTAATCCACTCGGACTTGAGGAAACCAATGAAGATATTTTGTAAATAGATGAGTTAATAAACACATTGTCTGCTGACTAAAGTCAACAGTTGGTCATACATAGAACGATACTAGCTATTGGGTCCTATTTAATCCAGTCAGTCTTAAACAAACACATGTAGATATGTTGTGAATATATGAGTTAATAAACACATTGTCTGCA
>NW_013943421.1:0-309 GCF_000517525.1 Limulus polyphemus
GATGATAATCCCAGTAGGTCCATAAGACAGTTTTACTATTACTCTTATTATTACGGTAGAAATCGACGATGATCCAGTAGGTCCATAAGACTGTTTTACTAGTACTCTTATTATTACGATTGAAATCGATAATAATCCAGTAGGTCCATAAGACAGTTTTACTATTTACTCTTATTATTACGGTTGAAATCGACGATAATCCAGTAGGTCCATAAGACTGTTTTACTGTTACTATTATTATTACGATAGAATAATATTACTGTTATTATAACGGAAGAAATCGATGATAATCCAGTAGGTCCATAAGAC
>NW_013943422.1:0-218 GCF_000517525.1 Limulus polyphemus
TACAGAGAAAACAAGCATACCTATTAGATTACAAACACAAAGTTTTACTACGGGCTAAAACCACAGACAAAACAAGCATACCTATTAGATTACAAACATAAGGTTTTACTATAGGCTAAAACCACAGAGAAAACAAGCATACCTATTAGTTTACAAACATAAGGTTTTACTATAGGCTAAAACCACAGAGAAAACAAGCATACCTATTAGATTACAAA
>NW_013943423.1:0-260 GCF_000517525.1 Limulus polyphemus
ACAGTATCGTTAAATCTTGTGTCTTCTTATTGACAGTACACAGTATCGTTAAATCTTCTGTCTTCTTATTGACAGGACACATTATTGTTAAATCTTGTGTTTTCTTACTGACAGTCTACATTATCGTTGAATATTGTGTCTTCTTATTGACAGTACACAGTATCGTTAAATCTTGTGTCCTCTTATTGACAGGACATATTATTGTTAAATCTTGTGTTTTCTTACTGACAGTACACAGTATTGTTAAATCTTGTGTCTTC
>NW_013943424.1:0-590 GCF_000517525.1 Limulus polyphemus
CTCTAGTTACCGAATTTATAACCACCATACTCATCTTTAGCGTTACTTGGTACAACTACACCACGAACACTTACGTGTAACTATAGTTCCCTAATGTGTAACTCCATATTCATCTTTAGCGTTATTTGGTACAAAAACTCCACGAACACGTAGGTGTAACTCTAGTTACAGAATTTATAACCACCATACTCATCCTTAGCCTTACTTGGTACAACTACTTTATGAACACTTAGGTACAACTCTAGTTACCGAATTTATAACCACCATATTCATCTTTAGCCTTACTTGGTACAACTACTCCATGAACAACTAGGAGTAACTCTAGTTACCGAATTTATAACTAAAATACTCATCTTTATCCTTAGTTGGTACAACTACTCCATGAACATCTAGATGTAACTCTAGTTTCCGAATTTATAACCACCATTCTCATCTTTAGTCTTACTTGGTACAACTACTCCATGAACACTTAGGTGTAACTCTAATTTCAGAATTTATTACCACCATACTCATCTTTAGCCTTAATTGTTACAACGACACAATCAACAACTAAGTATAACTTTAGTTACCGAATTTATAACCACCATACT
>NW_013943425.1:0-206 GCF_000517525.1 Limulus polyphemus
CAATAAGAAGACACAAGATTTAACGATACTGTGTACTGTCAATAAGAAGACACAAGATTTAACGATACTGTCTACTGTCAATAAGAAGACACAAGATTTAACGATACTGTGTACTGTCAATACGAAAACACAAGATTTAACGATACAATGTACTTTCAATAAAGAAGACACAAGATTTAACGATACTGTGTAATGTCAATTAGAAG
>NW_013943426.1:0-276 GCF_000517525.1 Limulus polyphemus
ATCGTCTTGGTGTTTCTGCTCTAAAGTGGAAAAAGAAGCAGAAAACATCATGAGTGAGAATATGTGCAGCAGTGTATTTCGAAGCTGTTACAATCCTGGTCAGTAGTTTGACGCTTTTTGCTTGACGCATTTTGTATATCAGGTAGTAAATGATTTGACTGAAAATAAAACAATATCCTGGATGTGATTATTTTTTCCAATAATTTTCCTATACAGTTGACTAGACTTATTGGCCTGTAATTTGTTGGATTACTAGGATACACGCCTTTTTTTTGA
>NW_013943427.1:0-471 GCF_000517525.1 Limulus polyphemus
AAATAAGGTTCAATAGAAGAACATAAACTCTTTAGTTATTCCAGAAGAATCACGTGTTTGACAAACTAAGATTCAATAGAAGAACATAAACTCCTCTGTTATTCCAGAAGAATCACGTGTTTGACAAAATAAGATTCAATAGAAGAACATAAACTCTTTAGTTATTCCAGAAGAATCACGTGTTTGACAAAATAAGATTCAATAGAAGAACATAAACTGTTCTGTTATTCCAGAAGAATCACGTGTTTGACAAACTAAGATTCAATTGAAGAACATAAACTGTTCTGTTATTCAGAAGAATCACGTGTTTGACAAAATAAGGTTCAATAGAAGAACATAAACTCCTCTGTTATTCCAGAAGAATCACGTGTTTGACAAAATAAGGTTCAAAAGAAGAACATAAACTCCTCTGTTATTCCAGAAGAATCACGTGTTTGACAAACTAAGATTCAATAGAAGAACATAAACTCC
>NW_013943428.1:0-289 GCF_000517525.1 Limulus polyphemus
TCTGAGAGATGATCCACTATGTCATATGGGCCTTCCCATGGAGATGACAACTTAGGAGACTTCCCTTTGGTATTCCTGGGATTATACAACCACACCTTGTCTCTTGGTACAAAGCTGACTTCAGTAGATCTCTTGTTATAACACAGCTTCATGGAATCAGCAAACATTTTCAAGTTTGAATGCACCTGATGGTGAATATCATCCATCCTTTCCAATAACACTTTCACAAACTCTGACACATTTTCAGGCAACTCTTCGTAAGGTGGGCATCCTGTTATCAGGTCCGCTA
>NW_013943429.1:0-364 GCF_000517525.1 Limulus polyphemus
GTACTGTCAATAAGAAGACACAAGATATAACGATACTGTGTACTGTCATAAGAAGATACAAGATTTAACAATACTGTGTACTCTCAGTAAGAAGACACAAGATTTAACAATACTATGTACTCTCAGTAACAAGACACAAGATTTAACAATACTGTGTACTGTCAATAAGAAGACACAAGATATAACGATACTGTGTACTGTCACTAAGAAGACACAAGATTTAACAATACTGTGTACTCTCAGTAAGAAGACACAAGATTTAACAATACTATGTACTCTCAGTAAGAAGACACAAGATTTAACAATACTGTGTACTGTCAATAAAGAAGACACAAGATTTAACGATAACTGTGTACTTACTAAT
>NW_013943430.1:0-284 GCF_000517525.1 Limulus polyphemus
GCATTAGTCGAGTTGACTCGTGAAAACAGGGAAATGACTTAAAGCATTACTAAAGCTGACTCGTGAAAACAGGGACACCTTAAAGCATTAGTCGAGTTGACTCGTGAAAACAGGGACATGACTTAAAGCATTACTAAAGTTGACTCGTGAAAACAGGGACTCTTAAAGCATTAGTCGAGTTGACTCGTGAAAACAGGGACATGACTTAAAGCATTACTCGAGTTCACTCGTGAAAACAGGGACATGACTTAAAGCATTACTAAAGCTGACTCGTGAAAACAGGG
>NW_013943431.1:0-260 GCF_000517525.1 Limulus polyphemus
ATACTTATTTATATAAGAGATATTAATTTATAGATGAGTCTTGTTTCACCCTATATTCAGATAACAGGTATATACTTATCTATATAAGAGATATTATTTTATAGATGAGTCTTGTTTCACCCTATATTCAGATAACAAGTATATACTTATCTATATAAGAGATATTATTTTATAGATGAGTCTTGTTTCACCCTATATTCAGATAACAGGTATATACTTATCTATATAAGAGATATTATTTTATAGATGAGTCTTGTTTC
>NW_013943432.1:0-311 GCF_000517525.1 Limulus polyphemus
CTAGGTGTAACTATAGTTACCGAATTTATAACCACCATACTCATCGTTAGCGTTATTTGGTACAACAACTCCACGAACACCTAGGTGTAACTCTAGTTACCGAATTTGTAACCACCATACTAATCTGTAGCGTTATTTGATACAACAACTGAACGAATAACTAAGTGTAACTCTAGTTACCGAATTTATAACCGTAAAGCTAAAGATGAGTATGGTTTTTGTACAACTACTCCATAAACACCTAAGTGTAACTATAGTTACCTAATTTATAACCATCATACTCATCGTTAGCCTTACTTGGTACAATAACT
>NW_013943433.1:0-2069 GCF_000517525.1 Limulus polyphemus
GAGACCAGTACGGAAGAAGATACATCCCGTAAATTAAGAGACTTTGTTGAATTGTAATTTTGTGTTTGTAATTTTGTACAGTTAATTAAGTTATTGGTAATTGCTATTGGTTTATCATATGTGGTTATTGTTCGGGCCAAAGAATATTAAGGAGGGGGCAGTAAAAACTCTGATGGACACTTTGGAGTCATGAGGTCGGTGTAATCCACAGAGCCCATAGTGAGAGAGTTAAGTGCTGAGAAAAGACAATTAGTACTAGAGAATGTAAACTCACACTACTGTTAATTGTAGGCTATCATATGACACTAGATCACACTATAATGAAGTAACTGAGGAACAAAGTGCAGAAAAGTAAAATATGTTATCTGCTCATATTAAGCTGAAAAACTGTAAAACTAAGGCTTGGAAATCTAACTTATATACGTAATATATGTAAAAATTTCTGTCTTACTGCTTGTTTGACCACCATGTACAAAATCTTCATGTCGTTGATTGAAAATCTACAAAAACAAATAAGAAAAATGTAGTTTATTCTTAAATTTATTGATCAATTTAATTGTTTAAAACCAGTGACCGTTAAACTGTTTCAGATACAGATATTTTGATTTAGTCATGCAATGAGAACTGAGAAAAATATTTCCTAAAATGTTTTATACAATAAAAATATTAGGTTTTACAAAAGATGGAACAGGTAAATACAATACCTGAGCTACCAGTAACTTTAAACATGAACGTGTTTTATGTATCTTCAAAAAAATTTTCAAGCTTCCAGTAAACATTACTACAAGTCTTTTATAGATAAAAAATCAATATTTTTAATAAGTATTTTTACTAAACAGTTGACTGTGGATATATGAATTCAAAGTGTTGACTGCTCTGAGTGCAAAGTAATTTTCATGTTAAGATTAAAAAATTACTTTTCTTTATCTGAAAATTTTCAAATTTCATTTGTGCAACCTCTAATAATTCCTAAATATATATTAAACTCTTTTGTTTTTCCAGAAAACTTTATCTGTTATTTTCTCTTCCATAGTTCTATATGGAGTTGGTCAATTTGACCAAGTTAGTAACCACCATAAAACTTTATAGGTTGAAAAATGCAAAATAAAATAAGTAGTATTGTTCTGTCCTTTTTGATATTGTCCACAAAGTTCCAACATACTCCTCATGAGAGTTTCTACTTCTAAATTTGTCACATCTATTTCCTGTTTAGTGTTAGTGGCTGAAGTAGAAACCTGCTGCACATGAAGCAGTGAATGACAGCTCCTGACATGAAACTTTTCACATGACACTGACAATTGTAAACAAGCTCATGCATTGCATTTACTAGAAATGACAATTCCAGCTCCTAGAACACAGTGGGGGAGAATTTATCTATTTGCTTACATTTCAATAGTTCTAACAAACATTGTCTGAAGTATTTAAAGTAATAAATGTATGACAAAATGTTTATGATATGACTCTGTACGTAGACTTGACTGACCCTGTAAACTTGGTAGGTATTTGGGTGTTAGTTATCCTCCTGAAGTTGTCAGAACTTAGTGGTATAGGTATACAAAGTGTGTAACTACTTATGAATGAACATGTATATATAATAAAACTGGTTTATTCTTTCTGAATACAACTTTATGATACACTTATTTTGAACAGTCGTGCTATAACAAACGCTATATCTCACGTGGGGAACAATATTTTGTCGGCATACATTCAATTACTCATTACACTGTTGTCGTCACGTTGTGACCATCTTATATATATCAGACTACCCCCAATCTAGTAAATGCTAGGACATTCACGAAGGAATAGGATATTTCTAGAAACGTTGCATGACACTAGTCACGTGACCTCGCTGACGCAATAGACTATTAGCTAAGATTTTATGCTATACTGATTGGTATAACATAAACAAAAAATAGTTTAATAAAATTTTGAATGTAAGACACAAATATCTTGTGTCATGCACAGTAAAGTTTACCTGTGGTGATAGGGTTAATTACGTATTTTTACTAAACTTTTGTCTGTGAATATATGGAATCAGATGTTGACTGCTCTGAGTGCAAAATGATTTT
>NW_013943434.1:0-211 GCF_000517525.1 Limulus polyphemus
GCAGGGTACGAACAATTTTATCAACAATCACTTATACATATTAACCAACGGCAATCAGTACTATTAATCAAAACTTATTGTGGACCGCAGTTCTCCATGGTGCAGGGGAGGAACAATTTTATCAACAATCACTTATATATATTAACCAACGGCAATTAGTAAGAATTAATCAAAACTTATTGTAGACTACAGTTCTCCATGGTGCAGGGCA
>NW_013943435.1:0-425 GCF_000517525.1 Limulus polyphemus
ATTGTACACAATATTTAGTTTCTCAGAATATTGCATTTCGTGGTCATGCTGAGGACATAACCTCAAACGAAAACCCTGGAAATTTCCTGTCACAGAGAGCATTTAGAGCATGTTAAAAACAAGCAAATATCAACATCTTATCCTTCTCCTGAAATCCAAAATGAGTTTATAAATTTCATGGCTTCACATGTGCGAAATTATTGTTTGTCAGCAATTCCTAGAAACAAATACTATGGTATTTTGTTTGATTCCACACCTGATTTAGCCCATCATGAGCAATTGGCCCAAGTGATTCAGTTTGTTGACATTGATTTAAGACAAGAAAAGTAGAAGTCAAAGAATCATTTATTGACTTTATACAGATAAAGAAAAAAAGACCATGTCAATACTGAGAAAACAATAAGCACAAAATTAGAAGTGGATGG
>NW_013943436.1:0-490 GCF_000517525.1 Limulus polyphemus
ATTGAAAGTACACAGTATTGTTAAATCTTGTGTCTTCTTATTGACAGTACACAGTATTGTTAAATCTTGTGTCTTCTTATTGAGAGTACACAGTATTGTTAAATCTTGTGTCTTCTTATTGACAGTACACAAGTATCGTTAAATCTTGTGTCTTCTTATTGACAGTACACAGTATCGTTAAATCTAGTGTCTTCTTTTGGACAGTACACAGTATCGTTAAATCTAGTGTCTTCTTATTGACAGTACACAGTATCGTAAAATATTCTGTCTTCTTACTGACAGTACACAGTATCGTTAAATCTTTTGTCTTCTTATTGACAGGACACATTATTGTTAAATCTTGTGTTTTCTTACTGACAGTACACACTATCGTTGAATATTGTGTCTTCTTATTGACAGTACACTTATTGTTAAATCTTGTGTCTTCTTATTGACAGTACACATTATCGTAAAATCTTGTGTCTTCTTATTGACAGTACACAGTATCGTC
>NW_013943437.1:0-398 GCF_000517525.1 Limulus polyphemus
GTTAGTTGCGTATTTACATGCAAAATTCTATCCTTCTATTATCATTGTTGCGACTTTTGTGGTCGTTTTATGTTACTCTTTTATTGGCTTTTCTGAAAGCGTATGTGTACTGCAGTGAAGCTTTTGGCTAATAATTGTTTTTCGATTTCTGGTTACCAGAAGGTCCTAAATTGATGATTCTTCACCAAATTTGTTATGTAGGTACACTTCAACGTTGCGTAGTAATATGCAGAGTTTTACCTTCCTACTGTTTGTTTTAAAGGAGTTATGGAACGTTTTGCGTTTTGTACCAGTACGTCGTTCCATTTAAACGGATCATCTCCAAGTTTTGTATGAACGTTCGTTGCATAGTTGCGTATTTACATGCAAAATTCTAGCCTTCTATTATCATTTTTGGT
>NW_013943438.1:0-245 GCF_000517525.1 Limulus polyphemus
TAATGGTTAGATGAACAATGTTTGGTATTGGCTAATGGTTAGATGAACAAGTTTGGTTAGTTGTCGCTAATGGTTAGATGAACAGTGTTTGGTATTGCCTAATGGTTAGATGAACAATGTTTGGTATTGGCTAATGGTTAGATTAATAATGTTTGCTAATGGCTAATCGTTAGATGAATAATGTTTCTCATAAAATAGTAACAATGTTTGGTATTGACTAATGATGAGACAAACAATGTTTGTTA
>NW_013943439.1:0-322 GCF_000517525.1 Limulus polyphemus
AATATTGTGTCTTCTTATTGACAGTACACAGTATCGTTAAATCTTGTGTCCTCTTATTGACAATACACAGTATCGTTAAATCTTGTGTCTTCTTATTGACAGTACACAGTATCGTTAAATCTTGTGTCTTCTTATTGACAGTACACAGTATCGTTAAATCTTGTGTCTTTTATTGACAGTACACAGTATCGTTAAATCTTGTGTCTTCTTATTGACAGTACACATTATTGTTAAATCTTGTGTTTTCTTACTGACAGTACACATTATCGTTGAATATTGTGTCTTCTTATTGACAGTACACCTTATCGTTAAATCTTAAGTG
>NW_013943440.1:0-374 GCF_000517525.1 Limulus polyphemus
GTGTTTTCTTACTGACAGTACACATTATCGTTAAATCTTGTGTCTTCTTATTGACAGTACACAGTATCGTTAAATCTTGTGTCTTCTTATTGACAGTACACAGTATCGTTAAATCTTGTGTCTTCTTATTGAAAGTACACAGTATCGTTAATTCTTGTGTTTCTTATTGACAGTACACAGTATCGTTAAATCTTGTGTCTTCTTATTGACAGTACACAGTATCGTAAAATCTTGTGTCTTCTTATTGACAGGACACATTATTGCTAAATCTTGTGTTTTCTTACTGACAGTACACATTATCGTTGAATATTGTGTCTTCTTATTGACAGTACACAGTATCGTTAAATCTTGTGTCTTCTAATTGACAGTACAGA
>NW_013943441.1:0-430 GCF_000517525.1 Limulus polyphemus
CCGACACACATAACAGTCTCGCATCAGTCCTTGACAACTATAATAGACTCACACCAGTCACACTGACACCCATAACAGTCTCGCATCAGCCCTTGAAAACTATAATAGACTCACAATCAGTCCTTGACAACTATAATAGACTCACACCAGTCACACCGAAACCCATAACAGTCTCGCATTGTCCTTGACAACTATAATAGACTCACACCAGTCACACTTACACCTATAATATTCTCAAATCATCCCTTCACAACTATAATAGACTCACACCACTCACACCGACACCCATAACAGTCTCGCATCAGTCCTTGAAAACTATAATAGACTCACACCAGTCACAATGACACCCACAAAAGTCTCGCATTAGTCCTTGACAACTATAATAGACTCACACCAGTCACACCGACACCCATATCAGTCTCGCCTGACT
>NW_013943442.1:0-315 GCF_000517525.1 Limulus polyphemus
ATACTGTTTGATATTTATAGTGCTCAGTCTTTCTTAGTCTCTCTGGATTTAAACTTGACTAAACCCATTCCGATCAGCTAGTCATAAACTAATCTTGTAACTTAATTTGAATTTAAAATGTTTAGCTTTACATCCTCTAAATAGTTTGTTTGTACCTAAGTAACAAAGCTATACAACTCACTATCTGTGCTGTGCCTACCACGGCTATAGAAATCCAGTTTTTAACGTTATAAACCTTGTGACTCACCACTGTGCCACTGAGATGTCCCACAAAACTGAACTTTAAGAACTGAAAAATCTGAGGTCCAAGTAAAA
>NW_013943443.1:0-980 GCF_000517525.1 Limulus polyphemus
GTACCAAGTAAGGCTAAAGATGAGTATGATGGTTATAAATTCGGTAACTAGAGTTAAACCTAGGTGTTCGTAGGGTTGTTGTACCAAATAACGCTAAAGATGAGTATGGTGGTTATAAATACGGTAACTAGAGTTACACCTATGTGTTCGTGGAGTTGTTGAACCAAATAACCCTAAAGATGAGTATGGTGGTTATAAATTCGTTATCTATCGTTACACCTAGGTGTTCGTGGACTTGTTGTACCAAATAACGCTAAAGATAAGTATGGTGTTTATAAATACCATAACTAGAGTTACACCTAGGAGTTCGTGGAGTTGTTCTACCAAATAACGCTAAAGATTAGTATGGTGGTTATAAATTCGGTAACTATGGGTACACCTAGGTGTTTATGGAGTAGTTGTACCAAATAACGCTAAAGATGAGTATGGTGGTTATAAATTCGGTAACTATAGTTACACCTAGGTATTCATGGAGTAGTTCTTCTTAGTAAGGTTAAAGATGAGTTAGATGGTTATAACTTCGGAAACTAGAGTTACACCTAAGTGTTCATGGAGTAGTTGTACCAAGTAAGGCTAAAGATGAGTATGGTGGTTATAAATTCGGTAACGAGAGTTACACATAGGTATTCGTGGAGTTGTTCTACCAAATAACGCTAAAGATGAGTATGGTGGTTACAATTTCAGTAACTAGAATTACACCTAGGTGTTCGTGGAGTTCTTGTAACAAATAACGCTAAAGATGAGTATGGTGGTTATAAATTCGGTAACTATAGTTACACCTAGGTATTCATGGAGTAGTTTTATTTAGTAAGGTTAAAGATGAGTTAGGTGGTTACAACTTCGGAAACTGGAGTTACACCTATGTGTTCATACCATACTCATCTTTAGCCTTACTTGGTACAACTACTCCGGTTATAAATTCGGTAACTTAGTTACACCTAAGTGTTCATGGAGTAGTTGAACCAAATAACGATAAAGAT
>NW_013943444.1:0-308 GCF_000517525.1 Limulus polyphemus
GTATCGTTAAATCTTGTGTCTTTTTATTGACAGTACACAGTATCGTTGAATATTGTGTCTTTTATTGACAGTACACAGTATCGTTAAATCTTGTGTCTTCTTATTGACAGTACACAGTATCTTTAATCTTGTGTCTTCTTATTGACAGTACACAGTATCGTAAAATCTTGTGTCTTCTTATTGAATGTACACAGTATCGTAAAATCTTGTGTCTTCTTATTGACAGGACACATTATTGTTATATCTTGTGTTTTATTACTGACAGTACACATTATCGTTGAATATTGTGTCTTCTTATTGACAGTACA
>NW_013943445.1:0-556 GCF_000517525.1 Limulus polyphemus
TTTGGTGTAACCATAATTACCGAATTTATAACCACAATACTCATCTTTAGCGTTATTTGGTACAACTACTCCATGAACACCTAGGTGTAACTCTAGTTTCCGAATTTATAACCACCATACTCATCTTTAGTCTTACTTGGTACAACTACTCTTTGAACACATTGGTGTAACTCTAGTTACTGAATGTGTAACCCCATACTCATCTTTAGCGTTATTTGGTACGACTACTCCGTGAACACCTAGGTGTAACTCTAGTTACCGAATTTATAACCACCATATTCATCTTTAGCCTTATTTGCTACATTACTCAATGAACACCTAGGTGTAACTCTAGTTACCGAATTTATAACCACCATACTCATCTTTAGCCTTACTTTGTACAATTACTCCATCAACACCTAGGTGTAACTCTAGTTTCCGAATTTATAACAACCATACTCATCTTTAGCATTACTTGGAACAACTACTTCATGAACATCTAGGTGTAACTCTAGTTACTGAATGTACAACCGCATACTCATCTTTAGCGTTATTTGGTACAACAACTCCACGAACA
>NW_013943446.1:0-551 GCF_000517525.1 Limulus polyphemus
GTAACTCTAGTTACCGAATTTATAACCACTTTTCTCATCTTTATCGTTATTTGGAACAACAACTCAACGAACACCTAGGTGTAACTCTAGTTAAAAAATTTATAAACACCATACTCATCTCTAGTCTTACTTGGTACAACGACTCCATGAACACCTATGAGAGTAGTTGTACCAAGTAAGGCTAAAGATGAGTATGGTTATAAATTCGGAAACTAGAGTTATCTTTAGCCTTACTTGGCACAACTACTCCATGAACACCTAGGTGTAACTATTTCCGAATTTATAACCACTTTTGTCATCTTTAGCGTTATTTGGTACAACAACACCACGAACACCTAGGTGTAACTTTAGTTAGGTTATAAATTCGGACCATACTCATCTTTAGCCTTACTTGGTACAACTACTCCATGAACACTTAGGTGGTAACTCTAGTTACAGAATTTATAACCACCATACTCATCTTTAGCTTTACTTGGTAGAACTACTCCATAAACACCTAGGTGTAACTCTAGTTACCGAATTTATAACCACCATACTCATCTTTAGCCTTA
>NW_013943447.1:0-493 GCF_000517525.1 Limulus polyphemus
AGCTTTTATAGTGACATAATGTTTTTCATCAGTGCTATAATGTTTCAATTTTGAGTTTTCCGACGAAATAAGCACTATCGGATATTTTTCTATTAATTTTGCGTCAAAAAAACACTTTTTTCCATTTTCCAAAAATATTCATATTTTCACCAAAAACAAAAGGCTAGAGCACATGTTTTTTCCTAAATTTTTAAAAACATTGTTTTTCTTCATATTTCAATACAAAGATGCCCTTGATGTAAGACTTTCAAAATAGAGATCATTTTATCAAAATTCCCAATTCGTATTTCATAATCTCTTATCAAAATTTCGGTTAGTGTCGATTTTACTGTTGTTGTTGTTTTTTGTCTTCAATTATATTATAAACAAAGAAGAGCTTTAAGAATAATATCATTCATACAAAATTCCAACATATAAAAGGCCATGACGTCTTCTTATCAAATAAACTCCACCTTTTGATTGTTTTCACTCTGTGTTAGTGAAAGTTCAATTT
>NW_013943448.1:0-343 GCF_000517525.1 Limulus polyphemus
TGAAATGATTGGTAAAAGGTGGTTGGCGGTTATATAATTATCTGTCTATCTGTAGGATCAGTTAGTTAGCCGTCATGTACTTCCATATAATCAATTGATTGGTTAAAGATGGTTGACTGTTATATAATTATGTATCTATCTGTAACATCAATTAGTTAGCCGTCATGTACTTCCATATAATCAATTTATTGGTTAAAGATGGTTGACTGTTATATAATTATGCATCTATCTGTAACATCAGCTAGTTAGCCGTCATGTTTTTCCATATAATCTATTGATTGGTTAAAGATGGTTGACTGTTATATAATTATATATCTATCTGTAGCATCAGGTAGTTAGTCTT
>NW_013943449.1:0-337 GCF_000517525.1 Limulus polyphemus
AGGTGTCATTTTTGCTCACAGTTATTATCTTCATCTGGAGTCTGTTCTTCAAAACTAGGAAAGGCTGTTTCTATTGTGTACAAAGGGTATCGATCAGGAGAAAAAAATATATATACAAATTTTTGGCACAGATACATTGTTGTCGTTTAAAAAATGTTGTAGCTGGGCGTGGCCTAGTGGTTAGTGTACCTGTGAAATTGACTCAGATTTATTAAAATTAAAGATTTTGAGAGGTAACGTTTTATCGATTTTGATTACATTAAAAAACACATTTTTATTGGCACGTTTCTATGATGCTGCCTTAATTGTTGGTTCTAACAATAGAAAAGTATTATTG
>NW_013943450.1:0-706 GCF_000517525.1 Limulus polyphemus
AGCCATTAAAATATAAAAATAAACAGTTAGGTTCCTTTGCTATTATACAATGGGAAGAAGAGCCATTAAAATATAAAAATCAACAGTTAGGTTACTCTGCTATTATACAATGTGAAGAAGAGCCATTAAAATATAAAAATCACAGTTGGGTTCCAACTGCTATTATACAATGGGAAGAAGTCACAGTTGGGTTCCAACTGCTATTATACATAATCACAGTTAGGTTCCTCTGCTATTATACAATGGGAAGAAGACCCATTAAAATATAAAAATCAACAGTTAGGTTCCTTTGCTATTTTGTATAATAGCAGAGTAACCTAACTGTTGATTTTTATATTTTAATCGAGCAAAGGAACCTAACTGTTGATTTTTATATTTTAATGGTTCTTCTTCCCAATTATACAATGGGAAGAAGAGCCATTAAAATATAAAAATCAACAGTTAGGTTCCTTTGCTATTATACAATGGGAAGAAGAGCAATTAAAATATAAAAATCAACAGTTAGGTTCCTTTGTTTTTTTACAACCTAACTGTTGATTTTTATATTTTAATGGATCTTCTTCCCATTGGCTCTTCTTCCTATTGTATAATAGCAGAGTAATTAAAATATAAAAATCAACAGCTAGGTTACTCTGCTATTATACAATGGGAAGAAGAGCCATTAAAATATAAAAATCACAGTTGGGTTCCAACTGTTATTATACAA
>NW_013943451.1:0-871 GCF_000517525.1 Limulus polyphemus
GGATAAATTTTAATTATCAGTTTAAGACTATTGGTAGCAAACTACAAAGAAAAGAGAATTATATTAATTTAGGTTTATTCAATCTGCCATACATATGAAATTCATAGAAAACCGTAGCGCATGCTCTGTTAACGTCAAGATAGATAAATACTAGAAAATTTAAAATAACAATACCACTAGTTAGGTAAAATAGGTTATTTTGTTTTTACCCGTGAACGGTTTTAATGTTTCAATATCATAAATATCTGTTTTCATTCAGGACATTTGACAACGCACAACATCTCACATGGTTATAGGATTTTATTAAAACCCTTCCTAAAGCCCGTCATTTACTGTATCTTGGATGTTAAACGAATAAAACAAAATCATGTCAACATTGTTCTAGTTGTGACTCAGCTTTCGAAAGTGCAAGATGACAGACTTTATAAATTATTCAATATTTCTAATTCACTAACTGTTACAGATGAAAATAATAAGATTTTAAGCCAATCCTTCATTTCTTTGGATCTGAAATATAAAACCAAACTCAAATGAAAGGGAGAATGAACAAATCTATATATGATTAATTAAAGTATTTGTTCAATACACATAGAAATGATTTATTTACTGTACTTAAAACTTTTTTTTTTTTTAGAAATGGAGTGTATTAACGATAAAATAACTATTAAGGCCAGACGACCAACAAGGATCTTTTAAGAAAGGAGCTCATTTTAATTCACCATTTGCTAAATTATATAGTTTATAATTGTCTTTCTTGTATATTATAGTGGTTACAGAGCGAATAACAAAATGTATACTTTTTATTGTTCCAAAGCAGCTCACATTACAGAATAGTATTCAGTTATCTGAATATAACTTTTCGTGGAAAATA
>NW_013943452.1:0-329 GCF_000517525.1 Limulus polyphemus
AAGAAGACAAGATTTAACAATACTGTGTACTGTCAATAAGAAGACACACGATTTAACAATACTGTGTACTGTCAATAAGAAGATACAAGATTTAACGATACTGTGTACTATCAATAACAAGCCATAAGCTTTAACAATACTGTGTACTGTCAATAAGAAGACACAAGATTTAACGATACTGTGTACTATCAATAACAAGCCATAAGATTTAACAACACAAGATTTAACGATACTGTGTACTATCAATAACAAACCATAAGATTTAACAATACTGTGTACTGTCAATAAGAAGACACAAGATTTTAACGATACTGTGTACTATCAATAAC
>NW_013943453.1:0-777 GCF_000517525.1 Limulus polyphemus
GTATTGACAAATCCTGTATCTTCTTATTGACAGGACACAGTATTGTTAAATCTTATGTCTTTTTATTGACAGTACACAGTATCGTTAAATCTTGTCTTCTTTTTGATAGTACATAGTATTGTTAAATCTTGTGTCTTCTTATTGAGAGTAAACGGTATTAATAAATCTTGTGTCTGCTTATTGACAGTACACAGTATTGTTAAATTATGTCTTCTTATTGACAGTACACAGTATTGATAAATCCTGTATCTTCTTATTGACAGGACACAGTATTGATAAATCCTGTATCTTCTTATTGACAGGACTCAGTTTTGTTAAATCATGTGTATTTTTATTGACAGTACACAGTATCGTTAAATCTTGTGGCTTGTTATTGATAGTACACATAATCATTAAATCTTATGACTTGTTATGATTGTACACAGTATCGTTAAATCTTGTGTCTTCTTATTGACATTACACAGTATTGATAAATCCTTTTCTTCTTACTGACAGGATACAATATTGTTAAATTTTGTGTTTTCTTATTCACAGTACACAGTATTGATAAATCCTGTATCTTCTTATTGACAGGATACAGTATTGATAAATCCTGTATCTTCTTATTGACAGGACACGGTATTGATAAATCTTGTGTCTGCTTATTGACAGTACACAGTATTGGTAAATCTTGTCTTCTTATTGATAGTACACAGTATTGATAAATCTTGTGTCTGCTTATTGACAGTACACAGTATTGATAAATTCTGTATCTTCTTGTTGAAAGGACTCAGTATT
>NW_013943454.1:0-304 GCF_000517525.1 Limulus polyphemus
TATAACATTACCTTGAGTTTCAAAAAGCTAAAAGTATAACATTACCTAAAGTTTCAAAAAGCTAAAAGTATAACATAACCTAGAGTTTCAAAAAACTAAAAGTATAACATTACCTAGAGTTTCAAAAACCTAAAAGTACAACATTACCTAGAGTTTCAAAAACTAAAGTATAACATTACCTAGAGTTTCAAAAACTAAAAGTATAACATTACCTAGAGTTTCAAAAAGCTAAAAGTATAACATAACCTAGAGTTTCAAAAAACTAAAAGTATAACATTACCTAGAGTTTCAAAAAGCTAAAAGT
>NW_013943455.1:0-594 GCF_000517525.1 Limulus polyphemus
TCTCTGGCAATACCAAGTGATGCCATTCGGGCTCACTAATGCTCCAGCAACATTTGAGAGGCTGATGGAACGAGTATTGGAAGGCCTACAATGGAGGATAGCCCTAGTGTACCTGGACGATGTCATTGTATTTGCAACAACTTTTGACGAGGAAATGTCCCTGGCTGGAGGAAGTATTCAAGCGTTTGAAAGCAGCAAACCTCAAACTCCATCCCAAGAAATGTCATTTGTTCCAGAAAGAGGTGCTTTACTTAGGCCACATTGTTAGTGAGAATGGTGTACAAACGGATCCTGATAAGGTGAAAGCAGTGCATGACTGGCCAACACCAAACAATGTGGGAGAGCTAAGAAGTTTCTTGGGACTCTGTACTTACTACCGCAAATTTGTGAAGAACTTTGCAACTGTAGCTGCTCCACTACATGATTTGACTAAAAAAGGACAAAAGTTTGAATGGACAGTTTCTTGCCAGCATTCTTTCATTTGTGAAGGACTTTGCAACTATAGCTGCTCCACTACATGATTTGACTGAAAAAGGGCCGAAAAGTTTAGTAATAGGACAGTTTCTTTGTCCACGCATTCTTTTCTAAGAACGT
>NW_013943456.1:0-203 GCF_000517525.1 Limulus polyphemus
CTAACCATTAGCCAATACCAAACATTGTTCATCTAACCATTAGCCAGTAACAAACATTGTTTGTCTAATCATTAGTCAGTACCAAACATTGTTTATTGAACCTTTAGCCAATATCTACCATTAATCATCTAACCATTAGCCAATACCAAACATTATTCGCCTATTCTTTAGCCAATACCAAACATTATTCATCTAACCCATTA
>NW_013943457.1:0-376 GCF_000517525.1 Limulus polyphemus
AGAGAAATGTTTAATGATTGTACGTTACTTTTTAACAATTTATGGATTTATCTTTCCATCAACCTGTTTATAGAGGAGCCTCCCAAGTTTTGGGGCTTATAATTCTAAAAATCAAGTTTCGATTCCCGCAGTGAAAACAGCACAGATAGCCCACTCTTTAGTTAACAACAACAAAACCACACATGCTTACTAATTCCAAGAAACATTAAAGATATATTCAATTCAGAATAGATAAATTAATTAATTCATTGCGTATTTGTCGATTAATTTACTCCAAACATATATATATTTAGATGGTGTATCCAGCAGTTGTATAAAATAATAATTTAATATAAGGTTAATTTACTGTCTGACTTCAAAATCGTAAACAAAGTCA
>NW_013943458.1:0-468 GCF_000517525.1 Limulus polyphemus
CATCTAACCATTAGTCAATACCAAACACTGTTCAACTAACCATTAGCCAATACCAAACATTGTTCATCTAACCATTAGCCAATACCAAACATTGTTCATTTAACCATTAGCCAATATCTAACATTGTTCATCTAACCATTAGTCAATACCAAACATTGTTCATCTAACCATTAGCCAATACCAAACATTAATGGTTAGATGAACAATGTTTGGTATTGGCTAATGGTTAGTTGAACAGTGTTTGGTATTGCCTAATGGTTAGATGAACAGGTATTGGCTAACATTGTTCATCTAACCATTAGTCAATACCAAACATTGTTCATCTAACCATTAGCCAATACCAAACATTGTTCATCTAACCATTAGCCAGTAACAAACATTGTTTGTCTAATCATTAGTCAATACCAAACATTGTTTATTGAACCTTTAGCCAATATCTACCATTAATCATCTAACCCTTAGCCAATA
>NW_013943459.1:0-209 GCF_000517525.1 Limulus polyphemus
GTGTCTTCTTATTGACAGTACACAGTATTGTCAAATCTTGTGTCTTCTATTTGACAGTACACAGTATTTAAATCTTGTGTCTTCTTATTAACAGTACACAGTATTGTTAAATCTTGTGTCTTTTTATTGACAGTACACAGTATCGTTAAATCTTGTGTATTCTTATTGACAGTACACAGTATCGTTAAATCTTGTGTCTTCTTATTGAC
>NW_013943460.1:0-474 GCF_000517525.1 Limulus polyphemus
CTCGAGTTACTCGGGGCTACTGTATAAGATATTACCTAACCAAAAGTAAAGCTGAGTTACTCGGGGGCTACTGTATAAGATATTACCTAATCAATAGTAAAGCTGAGTTACTCTGGGCTACTGTATAAGATATTACCTAACCAAGAGTAAAGCTGAGTTACTCGGAAGCTAATGTATAAGATATTACCTAATCAAGAGTAAAGCTAAGTTACTCGGGGTTACTTTATAAGATATTACCTAATCAAGAGTAAAACTTAGTTACTCGGGGGCTAGTATATAAGATATTAACTAATCAAGAGTAAAACTGAGTTACTCGGGGGCTACTGTATAAGATATTACCTAATGAAAAGTAAAACTGAGTGACTCGAGGCTATTGTATAAGTTATTATCTAATCAAGAGTAAAGCTGAGTTACTCGGGGCTACTGTTTAAGATATTACCTAATCAAGAGTAAAACTGAGTTACTCGGGGCTAC
>NW_013943461.1:0-376 GCF_000517525.1 Limulus polyphemus
GTTTTAGAAGTTTATTTTCTTTAAATATTACATAAAAATCAATATTCACGCACTTAGTTTTATACTAGGAACAGGAATTTTTGAGTCAAATTTTTGATTCAGAAGTTAACATTATTTTGGTAAAATTTAAAGTTTATACTAATATATGATATAAACGTGTCACGTTTTCTCGAGGTTGTGTGCTGGACAATAATCAATTACTGACTGGTTATAGGAATAACAAATGATTTGCTGCACCAGTAAATAATTGGTTTTACTAAACTCTTATTAATTACTACTGCCACATACTATATTAATCCCAAGTACCTGGGCTTACATATAATCATAAAGTTCAACATTTCATAGAACAATTTGGAATTCAATAACTTAGAAATTG
>NW_013943462.1:0-215 GCF_000517525.1 Limulus polyphemus
CATAATTATTTGTCTATCTGTAACATCAGTTATTTAGCCGCCATGTACTTCCATATAAGCAGTTGATTGGTTAAAGATGGTTGACTGTGAAATAATTGTGTATCTATCTTTAACATCAGTTAGTTAGCCGTCATGTACTTCCATATAATCAATTGATTGGTAAAGATGGTTGACTGTTATATAATTATGTATCTATCTGTAACATCAGTTAGTTA
>NW_013943463.1:0-1330 GCF_000517525.1 Limulus polyphemus
CTGTGTACCCTCAATAAGAAGACACAAGATTTAACAATACTGTGTACTGTCAATAAAAAACACAAGATTTAACAATACTGTGTACTGTCATTAAGAAGACTAAAGATTTAACAATAGTGTGTACTGTCAATAAGAAGACAAAAGATTTAACAATACTGTGTACTATCAATAAGAAGACACAAGATTTAACAATACTGTGTACTATCAATTTTTGTCTTCTTGATTTAACAATACTGTGTACTGTCAATAAGAAAACACAAGATTTAACGATACTGTGTACTGCCAATAAGAAGACACAAGATTTATAAATACTGGGTACTATCAATAAGAACACACAAGATTTAACAATACTGTGTACTTTATCAATAAGAACACACAAGATTTAACAATACTGTGTACTGTCAATAAGAAGACATAATATTCAACGATAATGTGTACTGTCAGTAAAAAAACACTAGATTTAACAATAATGTGTCCTGTCAATAAGAAGAAACAAGATTTAAAAATACTGTGTACTGTCAATAAGAATACACAAGATTTAACGATACTGTGTGCTGTCAATAAGAAGACAAAAGATTTAACGACACTGTGCACAGTCAATAAGAAGATACAAGATTTAACAATACTGTGTACTGTCAATAAGAAGACACAAGATTTAACAATACCGTGTACTCTCAATAAGAAGACACAAGATTTAACAACACTGTGTACTGTCAATAAAAAGACACAAGATTTAACAATACTGTGTACTATCAATAAGAAGACACAAGATTTAACAATACTGTGTACCGTCAATAAGAAGACACAAGATTTAAAAATACTGGGTACTATCAATAAGAACACACAAGATTTAACAATACTGTGTACTGTCAATAAAAAGACAAACGAATTAGCAATACTGTGTACTATCTTGTGTCTTTTTATAGACTTATTGACAGTACACAGTATCGTTCTTGTGTCTTATTTAACGATACTGTGTACTGTCAATAAGAAAACAAGACACAAGATTTAACAAAACTGTGTACTGTCAATAAAAAGACACAATATTTAACAGTACTGTGTACTATCAATAATAAGATCTTGTGTCTTCTTATTGACAGTACACATTATCGTTGAATATTATGTCTTCTTATTGACAGTACACAGTATTGTTAAATCTTGTGTGTTCTTATTGATAGTACCCAGTATTTATGAAGACACAAGATTTAACGATACTGTGTACTGTCAATAAGAAAACACAAGATTTAACGATACTGTGTACTGTCAATAAGAAGACACAAGATTTAACGATACTGTGTACTGTCAATAAGAAGACACAAGATTTATAAAT
>NW_013943464.1:0-274 GCF_000517525.1 Limulus polyphemus
TTAAAAGACCTACCAGCCACTCTCCATCTATAATGAAAGACCTACCAGTTACCATCTATCTATATTAAAAGACCTGCCAGCCACTATCCATTTATAATGAAAGACCAACTAGCCACTATCCATATATAATGAAAGACCTACAATCAAATATCCATATATAATGAAAGACCTACCAGCCACTATTCTCTATTAAAAGACCTACCAGCCACTATCCATATATAATGAAAGACCTACCAGCCACTATCCGTCTGTATTAAAAGACCTACCAGCCACT
>NW_013943465.1:0-264 GCF_000517525.1 Limulus polyphemus
GGGTTATCTGTGCTCTGCTCATCACAGGTATCGAAACCCGATTTGTAAAGTTGCAAGTCCGCAGACATGCCGCTGTGCCACTGTGGGTTTTTTAAAAAATAAGCACAAAGCTACACAATGGGCTACCTGTGCTTTGCCCGGTATATTTCATAATATTAACGTTTTGGTATTTCAGTGTGTCCATCGCAAAGTTCAACTTATTTGGGAAAAAAATAATATATTTACAAATATACAAGCCCGTATCGTCATGTATTAAAACTGAAA
>NW_013943466.1:0-525 GCF_000517525.1 Limulus polyphemus
CTTTACCAGATGACAATGCTGTCTTTCAGTTTATGTAACCTACATCAGTGCAACTTTTCTCCACACTGCTTGTGCCAAACTTCCTAAAATAGTAGCAAAAGGCAGCATTTTTTATCACTGAATACTCAAGCCAAGGTCTGTTATTATACCATTCTGAACAAGACCGATTTCTAAACTACTATATAGAATTTACTAAAGTGCCTGCTAACAATTAAAGTAACATTTACTCACCTCTGAAGAACAAAATGGATGCTGTGGATAGAATCTTTCCCTCAATAATAATACCTCAAACACTGTAAATCTAGCAATGCATAAACAAGAATGAGAAAGAGGTTTCAGTTATTGTCTTCTTTTCTTCACTTTTCGATCAGTGCATACAGTTCCCTTTCTTGCGCAATAATTCACATCCAACATGAATAATTTAGTGTATTCAACTATGCTCTTATTTTGTGTAAGAAGCAACACGTTGTCTAACATTCAGTTATAATTTTTATTTTATTAATAAACAAACGATTAACGTTGCAT
>NW_013943467.1:0-233 GCF_000517525.1 Limulus polyphemus
GTGTACTGTCAATAAGAAGACACAAGATTTAACGATACTGTGTACTGTCAATAAGAAGACACAAGATTTAACGATACTGTGTACTTTCAATAAGAAGACGCAAGATTTAACAATACTGGGTACTTTCAATAAGAAGACACAAGATTTAACGATAATGTGTAAACTGTCAATAAGAAGACACAAAATTTAACGATACTGTGTACTGCTTATTGATTGTGTCTTGGATTTAACAA
>NW_013943468.1:0-751 GCF_000517525.1 Limulus polyphemus
ACGGTAACTTAGTTCACAAACAGCAGATTTATAGACACAAAACAAACTGATGGATGGTAACTTCAATTCACAAACAGCAAATTTATAAATACCAAACAAATTGATGGATTGTAACTTCAGTTCACAAACAGCAAATTTATAGACACTAAACAAACTGATGGATGGTCCCTTCAGTTGACAAACAACGGATTTATAGACACTAAACAAACTGACGGATGGTAACTTCAGTTCACAAACAGCATATTTATAGACACTCCATCAGTTTGTTTGTGAACTGAAGTTACCATCCATCAGTTTGTTTAGTGTCAAACAATGGATTTATAGACACAAAACAAACTGATGGATGGTAACTTCAGTTCACAAACAGCAAATTTATTGACACTAAACAAACTGACGGATGTTAACTTCAGTTCACAAACAACGGATTTATAGACACTAAACAAACTGATGGATGGTAACTTCAGTTCACAAACAACGGATTTATAGACACTAAACAAACTGATGGACGGTAATATCAGTTCACAAACAAACAAACAACGGATTTATAGACACAAAACAAACTGATGGATGGTAACTTCAGTTCACAAACAGCAAATTTATTGACACAAAACAAACTGATGGATGGTAACTTCAGTTCGAAGTTACCATCCATCAGGGATGGTCCCTTCAGTTGACAAACAACGGATTTATAGACACTAAACAAACTGACGGATGGTAACTTCAGTTCACAAACAGCATATTTATAGACACT
>NW_013943469.1:0-234 GCF_000517525.1 Limulus polyphemus
ATATTTCTGGAACCAATTATCCACTATACCATTGTCCATATTTCTGGAACAAGTTATCCGCTATACCATTGTCCATAGTTCTGGAACCAGTTATCTACTATACCATTGTCCATAGTTCTGGAACCAATTATCCACTATACCATTGTCCATAGTTCTGGAACCAATTATCCACTATACCATTGTCCATATTTCTGGAACCAATTATCCACTATACCATTGTCCATATTTCTGGAA
>NW_013943470.1:0-395 GCF_000517525.1 Limulus polyphemus
GACAGTACACAGTATCGTTAAATCTTGTGTCTTCTTATTGACAGTACACAGTATCGTTAAATCTTGTGTCTTCTTATTGACAGTACACAGTATCGTAATAATTTGTGTCTTCTTATTGACAGTACACAGTATCGTTAAATCTTGTGTCTTCTTATTGACAGTACACAGTATCGTTAAATCTTCTGTCTTCTTAATGACAGTAAACAGTATCGTTAAAAAAGATGTCTTCTTATTGGATTTAAAGACACTGTGTACTCTAAAAAGACACAAATTGATAGTACACAGTATGAAGACACAAGATTTAACTTATTGACAGTACATAGTATCGTTAATTCTTCTGTCTTCTTATTGACAGTACACAATATCGTTAAATCTTGTGTCTTTTTATTGATAGT
>NW_013943471.1:0-1303 GCF_000517525.1 Limulus polyphemus
GGGCTATAACAACGAACGTCTCACGTGCTCAACTTCAATAATACTCTCCGACTACAGTTCAATTACTCACTGTCTCCCCGTCGCTTCGTGGACAGTCTTATATATACAAGACGACACTATATCTAGTAATCTCCCGACAATTCACGAAGGTTCGAGAATGACGTGGCGTGATACTAGTCACGTGACCTCGATGTGTAACACTGCCACTTCCTTAGTATTGTTCGGGACTGGCTATTGTTCTTGGTTTAATGTAAGTAACAATTAACAATAATTTAATTAAATGTACAAAATTACAAACACAAAATTACAATTCAACAAAGTCTCTTAATTTTACGGGACATATCTTCTTCCGTACTGGTCTCCGTCGCGTTGGCTTCTGCTTCACGTGGGGTTCATCTGCTTCATCAGGTAATCTCCTATCGTGGATAACAGTCACATCAGTGGTAGTAGCTTCATCAAGAGCTTCGCCGTTTCCCTTCTCAAAACTGAGTGGAGTTTCTTCTTCAACAGTGGCTTTTTCAGGTGAAACTTCTTCAGCAGCGTCATTTTTTCCTTTGTTCACTTCGTCCGAACTGAAATGTCCTGGACCGTGATAACGCCAAAGCCTGCTGGCATGCACCACTTTTGGCTTACCTCGCCAACCACATTTGATACGGAAAGTCATGTCTGAGAGACGATCCATTATGTTATATGGGCCTTCCCATGGAGAAAACAACTTAGCAGACTTCCCTTTGGTCTTCCTGGGATTATACAACCACACCTTGTCTCCTGCTTCAAAGCTGACTTCAGTAGATCTCTTATCATAAGAATTAGCAGACGTTTTCAAGTTTGAACGCACTTGATGGTGAATATCATCCATCCTTTCCGATAACACTTACACAAACTCTGACATATTCACAGGCAACTCTTCATAAGGTGAGCATCCCTTATGCTTGGGTCCCCTTTTAGCACTTCATGTTCTGCATGTTCTGCCCCATTCTTCCACATCTCGCCTCATACCTATCCAGTAAAATCTTTGTCGTAGGTGACTCAATGTCTTCTTAATTCCGAGATGTCCTCCTGTTAAATTATCATGGGATTGATGCAGCACAACTTCCCGTAACTTTCTCGGTATAACCATTTGCCAAGTCGTAAATTTCCCATTTGAAGTTTCCCATCTCCGAAGAAGAATACCATCTTCAAGCTTTAACTGGTCCCATTGTGCCCAATAGTGCTTTGTCACAGGGCTTAGACTAGACACCTTCTCCCAAGCAGGGTGTGAAACACTTGCTTTTAAAAATCAATTATTGGCTTCAAATCTTGA
>NW_013943472.1:0-225 GCF_000517525.1 Limulus polyphemus
GGTAACCAATCCTCTTTAATAACAACTGTTGTTTACTGTGTAGTGGGTAATCAATCCTCTTTAAGAACAACTGTTGTTTACTGTGTGGTGGGTAATCAATCCTCTTTAAGAACAACTGTTGTTTAATGTGTAGTGGGTAATCAATCCTCTTTATTAACAACTGTTGTTTACTGTGTAGTGAAAGAGGATTGATTACCAATAACAACTGTTGTTTACTGTGTAGTG
>NW_013943473.1:0-367 GCF_000517525.1 Limulus polyphemus
CATCCCTTAGCACCAAGTACTACTGGTTTCCCGAAGCTGACTATTGGTGGTATTCTTCTTACACTGGCTCCTCATATGTCTTTGCTCTCCACAATTCCAACAACCTTTCTTGGTAGCAGCCTTTCCTGCTGTGGCATCTCCCCTGTATTGAAGTTTCCATCATTGAGCTCTCTTGTGTCCAGGTCTATTACAGTGCCAGCAAAGTCCCTCAAACTGCTCTGAAAGCTGACCTTTTCCGGCCTTGAATACCGATGACTGTACCAACCTTGGTACCTCTGTGCTGGACTTAACGTAGGTTTCAAATTCAAGAGCTCTGGCCATTGCATCCTGCTTAGTAGAGGGGTGTGCTTGCTTTACTTGTATCTTT
>NW_013943474.1:0-252 GCF_000517525.1 Limulus polyphemus
GTGGTTATAAATTCGGTAAATAGAGTTACACCTAGGTATTCGTGGAGTTGTTGTACCAAATAACGCTAAAGATGTGTATGGTGGTTATAAATTCGGTAACTATAGTTACATCTAGGTGTTCATGAAGTAGTTTTTGCCAAGTAAAGCTAAAGATGAATATGTGGTTATAAATTCGGTAACTAGAGTTACACCTAGGTTTTCGTGGAGTTGTTGTACCAAATAACGCTAAAGATGAGTATGGTGGTTATAAAT
>NW_013943475.1:0-454 GCF_000517525.1 Limulus polyphemus
ATGTATCCTCCTTGTGTAACACACAACAAATCTTTCTTTAACGTATCTAATTCGCTTTTAAATTTACTGATGTTTTCCATTTGTACTTCTTGCCATTGTTGTTGATTTTTCTGTAGTTGCTGCTGACTTTCTTCCTGTTTCCTTTCTTGTTCCAGTTGACGAAGAGAGATTACAGCAGTAAAACGAGAAAAGAAACAAAAAATAAACAAGAAGCTTTCTCCTCTAACAACTGCTGTAATTTCTCTTCTTGTTTATTTTCTTTTTCTTCCAACATCTGCTGTAATCTCTCTTGTTTATTTTGCTGTTCGAGCTGCCATTGTTGTAGGTTTTCTTGCCACTGCTGTAATCTCCTCTTGTTTATTTTGTTGTTCGAGCTGCCACTGTTGCAGGTTTTCTTGTAACTGCTGTTGTATCTCTTCTTGTTTCTTTTCTTTTCCTCCAACAACTGCTGTAA
>NW_013943476.1:0-402 GCF_000517525.1 Limulus polyphemus
TTGACAGGACACATTATTGTTAAATACTTGTGTTTTCTTACTGACAATACACACTATCGTTGAATATTGTGTCTTCTTATTGACAGTACACATTATTGTTAAATCTTATATTTTCTTACTGACAGTACACATTATCGTTGAATATTGTGTTTTCTTATTGACAGGACACATTATTGTTAAATCTTCTGTTTTCTTATTGACAGTACACATTATCGTTATATCTTGTGCTTCTTATTGACAGTACACAGTATCGTCAAATCTTGTGTCTTCTTATTGACAGAACACAGTATCGTTAAATCTTGTGTCTCCTAATTGACAGGACACATTATTGTTAAATCTTGTGTTTTCTTACTGACAGTACGCAGTATCGTTAAATCTTGTGTCTTCTTATTGACAGGACAC
>NW_013943477.1:0-489 GCF_000517525.1 Limulus polyphemus
ACCAGAGGGTCCTAAATTGATGATTCATCACCAAATTTGATATGTAGGTACACTTTAACGTTGCGTAGTAATATGCAGAGGTATACCTTCCTACTGTTTGTATTAAAGGAGTTATGGAACGTTTTGCGTTTTGTACCAGTACTTCGTTCCATTTGGACGGAGTTATGGAAGGTTTTGCGTTTTGTACCAGTACGTCTTCCGTACGTCGTTCCATTTGGACGGATCATCTCCAAATTTTGTATGAACGTTCGTTGCATACTTGCGTATTTACATGCAAAATTCTGCCTATTTACCTGCCAAATTCTAGCCTTCTATTATCATTTTTGCAACTTTTGTGGTCGTTTTATGTTACTCTTTTATTGGCTTTTCTGAAAGCGTATGTGTACTGCAGGGAAGCTTTTGGTTACTGATTCTTTTTCGATTTCTTGTTACGAGAGGGTCCTAAATTGATGATTCTTCACCAAATTTGGTATGTAGGTACACTTTAAC
>NW_013943478.1:0-323 GCF_000517525.1 Limulus polyphemus
CGTTTATTAAACCTCGCTTTTGCCTAGTTCTATCAGATATAGATACACTGTTCTTAATATCCTGTAGCTCTAATAACAATTCACCTATTTCGTCGTGATATTGTC
The DNA here is from genome assembly GCF_000517525.1 of Limulus polyphemus. NCBI lineage: Eukaryota > Metazoa > Arthropoda > Merostomata > Xiphosura > Limulidae > Limulus > Limulus polyphemus. The sequence goes on from NW_013943478.1 coordinate 106, forward strand.
TAGTTAAGGTTTTGTAATTATTAATTAAGCCTTCCTGTAATACTCTAGCTAACTAAATATAGCTGTTCCTTGATTTCTCATGTGATATAAGGTCACATTCGCTGAACCTTCTTCACTAAAACTCACATGTGTTTTTACATTCAAGGATCTTTCAAACAATACCAATTCTTCTTGTAATCTCGTTAGTAATCTAACGTATTGTGGAAATGGTATATCTT
>NW_013943479.1:0-659 GCF_000517525.1 Limulus polyphemus
ACTTTTGGTTTACCTCGCCGACCACATTTTACCCGGAAAGTCACGTCTGAGAGACGATCCACTATGTTATATGGGCCTTCCCATGGAGAAGACAACTTAGGAGACTTCCCTTTGGTCTTCCTGGGATTATACAACCATACCTTGTCTCCAGGTTCAAAGCAGACTTCAGTAGATCTCTTATCATAAGTTAACTTCATCGAATCAGCAGACATTTTCAAGTTTGAACACACTTGATGGTGGATGTCATCCATCCTTTCCGATAACACTTTCACAAACTCTGACACATTCTCAGGCAATTCTTCATAAGGTGGGCGTCCTGTTAACAGATCCATTGGCATCCGAAGTTCCCGACGAAACATCAACTTTGCTGGAGTGTATTCAGTGGTTTCATGCTCTGCTGTCCTATAGGCCATCAACAGTGGAGGGAGTAAGACATCCCAGTCATCTTGACGGCTATTACAAAACTTTGCCAATTCCTGTACCAGTGTCCAGTTGTACTTTTCTACCATCCCATCAGACTGTGGGTGAAGTGGCGTTGTCCTGGTCTTTCGGATGCCAAACAACTTGCAGCATTCTTGGAACACAGCTGATTCAAAGTTGCGGCCTTGATCTGAATGCAGTTCATATGGCATACCAAATCTGAAGAAGAAGTCACTAAT
>NW_013943480.1:0-698 GCF_000517525.1 Limulus polyphemus
TTACCAGCCACTATCCATCATTATTAAAAGACCTACCAGCCACTATCCATCTGTATTAAAAGACCTACCAGCCACTATCCATCTGTATTAAAAGACCTACCGGCCACTATCCATCTGTATTAAAGACCTACCAGCCACTATCCATCTGTATTAAAGACCTTCCAGCCACTATCCATCTGTATTAAAAGACCTACCAGCCACTATCCATCTGTATTAAAAGACCTACCAGCCACTATCCATCTGTATTAAAAGACCTACCAGCCACTATCCATCTGTATTAAAAGACTTACCAGCTACTATCAATCTGTATTAAAAGACTTACCAGCCACTATCATCTGTATTAAAATCCATCTGTATTAAAGAACCTACCAGCCACTATCCATCTGTATTAAAGACCTACCAGCCACTATCCATCTGTATTAAAAGACTACCAGCCACTATCAATCTGTATTAAAAGACTTACCAGCCACCAGCCACTATCCATCTGTATTAAAGACCTACCAGCCACTTTCCATATATAATGAAAGACCTATCAGCCACTATCCGTCTGTTTTAAAAGACCTACCAACCACTATCCATCTGTATTAAAAGACCTACCAGCCACTTTCCATCTGTATTAAAAGACCTACCAGCCACTATCCATATATAATGATAGACCTACCAGCCACTATCCATATATAATGAAAGACCTACCAGCC
>NW_013943481.1:0-227 GCF_000517525.1 Limulus polyphemus
TACTCCTTTGTTATCCAGAACTTTGATGCTCACAAGGGTCTGCTGAGATGCAGAATCTATGACAAAGTTGCACCTCTGGCCATCCAGCTTCCCTGTCACGTAGATACTATGTGTGGTTGCCATTTTACACTTAGCTGTTGGGACTTTCACGATGGAGGTTGGTGGGCGTCCCTTAGCACCAACCACTACTGGTTTCCCGAAGCTGACTTATTGGTGGTATTTTTCTT
>NW_013943482.1:0-353 GCF_000517525.1 Limulus polyphemus
TTCATCTTTAACCTTACTTGGTACAAATACTCCATGAACACCTAGGTGTAACTCTAGTTACCGAATTTATAACCACCATACTCATCATTAGCATTATTTGGTACTCCAACTCCACAAACACCTAGGTGTAACTCTATTTACCGAATTTATAACCACCATACTCATCGTTAGCGTTATTTGGTACAACAACTCCACGAACACTTAGGTGTAACTCTAGTTACCGAATTTGTAACCACCCTACTCATCTGTAGCGTTATTTGGTACATCAACTCCACGAATGCCTAAGTGTAACTCTAGTTACCGAATTTATAACCACCATACTCATCTTTAGCCTTAAATTGGAACAACTACTC
>NW_013943483.1:0-258 GCF_000517525.1 Limulus polyphemus
CTTCTTATTGACAGTACACAGTATAATTATATCTTGTGTCTTCTTATTGACAGTACACAGTATCAATAAATCTTCTGTCTTCTTATTGACAGTAAACAGTATCATTAAATCTTGTGTCTTCTTATTGATAGAACACAGTATCGTTAAATCTTCTGTCTTATTATTGACAGTACACAGTATAGTTAAATCTTGTGTCTTCTTATTGACAGTGTGTAGTATCGTTAAATCTTGTGTCTTCTTATTGAACGTACACAGTAT
>NW_013943484.1:0-285 GCF_000517525.1 Limulus polyphemus
ACAGTCAAGTTCTGATATCCCGATAGTCAGGTACTCTTATTTGGACAGTCAAGTTCTTGTATCTCGATAGTCAGGTACTCTTATTTTGACAGTCAAGTTCTTATATCCCGATAGTCAGGTACTCTTATTTTGACAGTCAAGTTCTTATATCCCGATAGTCAAGTACTCTTATTTTGACAGTCAAGTTCTTGTATCCCGATAGTCAGGTACTCTTATTTGGACAGTCAAGTTCTTGTATCTCGATAGTCAGGTACTCTTATTTTGACAGTCAAGTTCTTATATCCC
>NW_013943485.1:0-268 GCF_000517525.1 Limulus polyphemus
TATGTTTGGTATTGGCTAATGGTTAGATGAACAATGTTTGGTATTGACTAATGGTTAGATGAACAATGTTAGGTATTGGCTAATGGTTAGATGAACAATGTTTGGTGTTGGCTATTGGTTAGATGAACAGTGTTTGGTATTGCCTGATGGTTAGATGAACGATGTTTGGTAATCGCTAATGGTTAGATTAATAATGTTTGCTATTGGCTAATGGTTAGATGAATAATGTTTTGTATTGGCTAAAGGATAGACGAATAATGTTTGGTAT
>NW_013943486.1:0-425 GCF_000517525.1 Limulus polyphemus
ACTTGTTTTTTGTTGTACGGAGTGAAAATCATTTAATTTTTTCTTGATGGACAGAGTGAAAATCATTAACTTGTTTCTTGTGGTAGGAAGTGAAAATCATTTACTTGTTTCTTCATGTAGAGAGTGAAAATCAATTACTTGTTTCTTGTTGTAGGGAGTGAAAATCATTTACTTGCTTCTTGATGTAGGGTGTTAAAATCATTTACATGCTTCTGGATGTAGGAAGTGAAACTCATTTACTTGTTTCTAGATGTAGAGAGTGAAAATCACTAGCGTGTTTCTTTATATAGGAAGTGAAAATAGTTTACTTGTTTCTTTATGTAGAATATGAAAATCATTAACTTAGTTCTTAAAGTAGGGAGTGAAAATCATTTACTTGTTTCTTGATGTAGAGAGTGAAAATCATTTACTTGTTTCTAAATGTA
>NW_013943487.1:0-427 GCF_000517525.1 Limulus polyphemus
GTTAAATCTTGTGTCTTCTTATTGACAGTACACAGTATCGTTAAATCTTGTGTCTTCTTATTGACAGTACACAGTATCGTTAAATCTTGTGTCTTTTTATTGATAGTACACAGTATTGTTAAATCGTGTGTCTTCTTATTGACAGTACACAGTATCGTTAAAATTTTGTGTCTTCTTAATGACAGTACACAAAAATGTTAAATCTTGTGTCTTCTTATTGACAGTACACAGTATCGTTAAATTCAATAAGAAGACACAAGGATAATGTGTACTGTCAGTAAAAAACACAAGATTTAAAATATTGTGTCCTCTCAATAAAAGACACAAGATTTAACAATACTGTGTACTAAAGACACAAGATTTAACCTGTGTACTGTAAATAAGTATCGTTAAATCTTGTGTCTTCTTATTAACAGTACACATTTTT
>NW_013943488.1:0-226 GCF_000517525.1 Limulus polyphemus
ACTGCCTGAGCCTGACTCCTTGTTACTTGATACATCCTGTTAGAAGAGATTACCAAACGATACAGACACCATAAATTACAAAGAAAATTACTTTACAGCACTTAAAAGATTAGTCCGGTCACATTCCTCTCATTATAGGCAAGATTTATGTTGGAATGCAAAACCTAAGCTCTTCAATGTATCGAGTCCCCAACTGTGAGAATGTCATATCTTCCCTGTATTATTG
>NW_013943489.1:0-309 GCF_000517525.1 Limulus polyphemus
AAAATAACGCTAAAGATGAGTATGATGGTTACAAATTCGGTAACTAGAGTTACACCTAGGTGTTCGTGGAGATGTTGTATCAAATAACGCTAAAGATGAGTATGGGGGTTACACACTCGGTAACTAGAGTTACATCTAGGTGTTCATGGAGTAGTTGTATCAAGTAAGGCTAAAGATGAGTATGGTGGTTATAATTTCGGAAACTAGGGTTACATCTAGGTGTTCATGGAGTAGTTGTACCAAGTAAGGCTAATGATGAGTATGAGGGTTATAAATTCGGAAACTAGAGTTACACCGAGGTGTTCATGG
>NW_013943490.1:0-465 GCF_000517525.1 Limulus polyphemus
TTGATTATATGGAAGTACATGACGCTAACTCACTGATGTTACAGATAGATACATAATTATATAACAGCCAACCATCTTTAACCAATCATTTGATTATATGGAAGTACATGACGGCTAACTAACTGATGTTACAAATGCATATATAATTATATAACAGCCTGTTACAGATAGATATATAATTATATAACAGTCAACCATCTTTAACTAATCAATTGAATGGAAGTACATCACGGCTAACTAACTGATGCTACTAATAGATACATAATTATATAACAGTCAACCTTATATGGAAGTACATGACGGCTAACTAACTGATGCTACAGATAGATAGATAATTATATAACAGTAAACCATCTTTAACCAATCATTTGATTATATGGAAGTACATAACGGCTAACTAACTGATGCTACAGATAGAAAAATAATTATATAACAGCCAACAATCTTTAACCAATCAATTGATTA
>NW_013943491.1:0-331 GCF_000517525.1 Limulus polyphemus
TCCTGGTAACATTGACCTGTCTTCCTGATTATAATGAGACATGTTCCTGGCAACATTGACCTGTCTTCCTGACAATAATGACACATGTTCCTGATAACATTGACTTGTCTTCCTAGTTTTAATGAGACATGTTACTGGTAACATTGACCTGTCTTCCAGGCTATAATGAGACATGTTCCTTTTAACATTGACTTGTCTTCCTGATTATAATGACACATGTTCCACTTAACATTGACCTGTCTTCCTGATTACAATGAGACATGTTCCTGGTAATATTGACCTGTCTTCCTTATTATAATGAGCCATGTTCCTGATAATATTGACTTGAATT
>NW_013943492.1:0-650 GCF_000517525.1 Limulus polyphemus
TAAAGTATTCAAAACTTTTATGACACATGGAAATTAATTATTAAATGAAAACACGATCAGCTATATTAACTGTCTTGCTCAAGTATCTGCTTTACATGTAAACTATTAAATAACTTTTTATTATATATATAGTTACCTATAGAAGTGAAAACTACACTGATGATGACGTAATTATATGTTGAGATATAATCTGATGATTTACTTGCGATGTCATCAACAAACACGCCCTCTTTTGTGGAACCATGATGTCAATGCTCCCCTAAGATACCCTGTGGGGCAACTTCATGCAACTATGACGTCATTGCCTCCTCTCCTTATGACAGTCACGCCTGTTATCTAACGGTCAAACCCTAGGTTCTTTTGCATATTTCGTAATAGTCATTAACATTCAGTAGACATCCTTTGATCTCTCTTCACCTGGCAACCCATTATTGAGGCAGCATCCTTCCAGCACGGGAATGCCGAATACTACTATAATTTTTTAAATGTTAGTTTTATTCAAAACGTAGAAATTTAACGTGTTAAATAGAAATAATTTAGAAATACGGAAATAAGAAGAAAAACAAAACAACTAGAGAAAAGTACACTTTGGGCTGAATTTTGTTCGAAATAGCATTTTTGGGTGTTTTCAAATATTTTAATCTCATTGT
>NW_013943493.1:0-290 GCF_000517525.1 Limulus polyphemus
ATAAAGATGAGTATGGTGGTTATAAATTCGGTAACTAGAGTTACATTTAGTTGTTCATGGAGTCGTTGTAACAAGTATGGCTAAAGATGAGTATGGTGATTATAAATTCTGTAACTAGAGTTGCACCTAAGTGTTCATGGAGTAGTTGTACCAAGTAAGGCTAAAGATGAGTATGGAGGTTATAAATTCGGTAAGTAGAGATAAACATACGTGTTCGTGGTGTTGTTATACCAAATAACGCTAAAGATGAGTATGGAGTTACACATTCGGTAACTAGAGTTACAACTAGG
>NW_013943494.1:0-279 GCF_000517525.1 Limulus polyphemus
GTTACTGATAGTACACAGTATCGTTAGATCTCGTGTCTTCTTATTGATAGTACACAGTATTTTTAAATATTGTGTCTTCTTATGGACAGTACCCAGTATTGTTAAATCTTGTGTTTTCTTATTGATAGTACACAGTATTGTTAAATCTTGTGTCTTCTTAAGTATTGTTATAATCTTGTGTTTTCTTATTGATAGTACACATTATTGTTAAATATTGTGTCTTCTTATTGACAGTACCCAGTATTATTAAATCTTGTGTCTTCTTATCGACAGTACACA
>NW_013943495.1:0-392 GCF_000517525.1 Limulus polyphemus
GTGACTTCTAACGAGACTGAATATGTCTGCATTAGGGTTTAACTGCGGGCTCTGTAAGGGGCTTGCCATTGTCTGGGGCTGATTAAGTCGATGGTCAATGTATCCTCCTTGTGTAACACACAACAAATCTTTCTTTAACGTATCTAATTCGCTTTTAAATCTACTGATATTTTCCATTTGTACTTCTTGCCATTGTTCTTGATTTTCCTGTAGTTGCTGCTGACTTTCTTCCTGTTTCCTTTCTTGTTCCAGTTGCCACTGCTGTAGTCTCTCTTCTTGTTTCTTTTCTCGTTTTTCTTGTTTCTTTTCTTTTTCCTCCAACAACTGCTGTAATTTCTCTTGTTTATTTTGCTCTTCGAGCTGCCATTGTTGCAGGTTTTCTTGCAACTGCT
>NW_013943496.1:0-271 GCF_000517525.1 Limulus polyphemus
GATGATCCATTCAAATGGAACGACGTACTGGTACAAAACGCGAAACGTTCCATAACTCCTTTAAAACAAACAGTAGGAAGGTAAAACTCTGCATATTTCTACGCAACGTTGAAGTGTACCTACATACCAAATTTGGTGAAGAATCATCAATTTAGGACCCTTCTGGTAACAAGAAATCGAAAAACAATCAGTAACCAAAAGCTTCACTGCAGTACACATACGCTTTCAGAAAAGCCAATAAAAGAGTAACATAAAACGACCACAAAATTCG
>NW_013943497.1:0-351 GCF_000517525.1 Limulus polyphemus
AACAACAGTATTAAACATTGTCTACTATGTCTGGTAATTAAACTTTTCCTTACCTTTAACAAAACAAGCAGTCAATGTTGGACGGCTGTCAGTATTCACGTCAAATCATCTAGATCCATTGTGGTCTCTTCTCCAGTTCTTTTGGTATTCTGTAAAAGTCAAAACAAGAACATGTCACTTGTCTGTTTGTGTACCAGAAGACACAACAATATTTAATTATGGTTAAATGTTTATTAACACACACATCTTGTTACAAAGACAATCAAAATATCATTGTTGATTCACTACCAATCAATACGTCAGAAAGTAACTGTTGTTAGATGGTGTACAAAATATATCTATAGTGTCTTC
>NW_013943498.1:0-587 GCF_000517525.1 Limulus polyphemus
TTATGTAGGTACACTCTATCGTTGCGCAGTTATATGCAAAGTTTCACCTTTCTACTATTCGTTTTAAGGAAGTTATGGAAGGTTTTGCGTTTTGTACCAGTACTTCGTTCCATTTGGACTAATCTTCTCGAATTTTTTTTTGAACGTTCGTTGCGTACTTGCATATTTACATGCAAAACTCTATGTTCATGTTATCATTCTTGAGACTTTTATGGTCCATTTTGTTACTACTTTATTGGCTTTCTGAAAGAGAATGTGTACTGAAGTGAAGCTTTTTGATATTGCTCTGTTATAGCTTTCTTGCTATCAGAGGGTTCTAAATTGATGGATCTTAACCTTTTTTGCTATGTATATTCACTAGTTCGTTCCACAGTATCATTCGAAGTTTCACCTTCCTACGATGCGTTTTAAGGGAGTTATTGAAGGTTTTGCGTTTTGTACCAGTACTTAGTATCATTTACATGAATCTTTTTGAATTTTTTTATTAAGGTTCGCTGCAATTTTGCGCGTTTACTTACAAAATTCTAGATTATTAGTTTTAGTTTTACGATTTTTGTGGTCGTTTTATGTTACTTTTTTATGGTCTT
>NW_013943499.1:0-418 GCF_000517525.1 Limulus polyphemus
AGTGTCTTCTTATTGACAGTACTTAGTATCGTTATATTTTCTGTCTTCTTATTGACAGGACACATTATTGTTAAATCTTGTGTTTTCTTACTGACAGTACACATTAACGTTGAATATTGTTTCTTCTTATTGAAAGTACACAGTATCGTTAATTCTTGTTTGTGTGTTCTTATGGACAGTGCACAGTATAGTTAAATCTTGTGTCTTCTTATTGACAGTACACAGTATCGTTAAATCTTGTGTCTTCTTATTGAAAGTACACAGTATCCTTAAATCTTGTGTCTTCTTATTGACAGTACACAGTATACGTTAAATCTTGTGTCTTCTTATTGACAGTACACAGTATACGTTAAATCTTGTGTCTTCTTATTGAAAGTACACAGTATCGTTAAATCTTGTGTCTTCTTATTGACAGTAC
>NW_013943500.1:0-335 GCF_000517525.1 Limulus polyphemus
ATTGACAGTACACAGTATTGTTAAATCTTGTGTCCTCTTATTGACAGGACACATTATTGTTAAATCTTGTGTTTTCTTACCGACAGTACACAGTATTGTTAAATCTTGTGTCTTCTTATTGACAGTACACAGTTTATTAAATACTTGTGTCTTCTTATTGACAGTACACAGTATCGTTAAATCTTGTGTCTTCTTATTGACAGGACACATTATTGTTAAATCTTGTGTTTTTTACTGTACAGTACACAGTATCGTTAAATCTTGTGTCTTCTTATTGACAGGACACAGTATCGTTAAAATCTTGTGTCTTCTTATTGACAGTGCACAGTATCGTT
>NW_013943501.1:0-301 GCF_000517525.1 Limulus polyphemus
GTTAAATCTTGTGTTTTCTTATTGACAGTGCACAGTATCGTTAAATCTAGTGTCTTCTTATTGACAGTACTTAGTATCGTTATATCTTGTGTCTTCTTATTGACAGTACACAGTATCGTTAAATCTTGTGTCTTCTTATTGACAGTACACTAGTATTCGTTAAATCTTGTGTCTTCTTATTGACAGTACACAGTATGGTTAAATCTGTGTCTTCTTATTGACAGTACACACTATCGTTAAATCTTGTGTTTTCTTACTGACAGTACACATTATTCGTTGAATATTGTGTCTTCTTATTGAC
>NW_013943502.1:0-631 GCF_000517525.1 Limulus polyphemus
CTAGTATCTATAAAATACACTGACTGTACCAAGAAATATGTTTCCCGATATTCTCTATTCTAATATCTATAAAATACACTGACTGTACTAAGAAATATGTTCCCGATATTTTCTATTCTAATATCTATAAAATACATTGACTGTACCAAGAAATATGTTTCCCGATATTCTCTATTCTAGTATCTATAAAATACACTGACTGTACCAAGAAATATGTTTCCCGATATTCTCTATTTTAGTATCTATAGAATACACTGACTGTACTAAGAAATATGTTCCCGATATTTTCTATTCTAATATCTATAAAATACATTGACTGTACCAAGAAATATGCTTCCGATATTCTCTATTCTAGTATCTATGAAATACACTGACTGTACCAAGAAATATGTTCTCCATATTCTCTATTCTAGTATCTATAAAAGACACTGACTGGACCAAGAAATATGTTTCCCGATATTCTCTATTCTCGTATCTATAAAATACACTGGGTCCAGTTCGGGAAACATATTTCTTTGGAATAGAGAATAGTATCTATCAAATAAACTGACTGTACCAAGAAATACGTTCCCGATATTCTCTATTCTAGTATCTATAAAATAAACTGACTGTACCAAGAAATATGTTCCCG
>NW_013943503.1:0-346 GCF_000517525.1 Limulus polyphemus
GTATTGTTAAATCTTGTCTTCTTTTTGATAGTACATAGTATTGTTAAATCTTGTGTCTTCTTTTTGACAGTACACAGTATTGTTAAATCTTGTGTCTTCTTATTGACAGTACACAGTATTGTTAAATCTTGTGTCTTCTTATTGACAGTACACAGTATTGTTAAATCTTATGGCTTGTTATTGATAGTACACAGTATCGTTAAATCTTATGTCTTGTTATTGATAGTACACAGTATCGTTAAATCTTGTGTCTTCTTATTGACAGTACACACTATTGTTAAATCTATTATTTTCTTATTGACAGTACACAGTTTCGTTAAATCTTGTGGACTGTTATTGATAGTAC
>NW_013943504.1:0-655 GCF_000517525.1 Limulus polyphemus
AGTTTCCATCCATCTATATTAAAAGACCTACCAGCCACTCTCCATATATAATGAAAGACCTACCAGACAGTATCGATCTGTATTAAAAGACCTACCAGCCACTATCCATCTGTATTAAAGACCTACCAGCCACTATCCATCTATAATCAAAGACCTACCAGTTACCATCTATCTATATTAAAAGACCTACCAGCCACTATCCATTTATAATGAAAGACCTACTAGCCACTATCCATATATAATGAAAGACCTACCAGCCAATATCCATATATAATGAAAGACCTACCACCCACTATCCATCTGTATAAAAAGACCTACCAGCCACTATCCATATATAATGAAAGACCTACCAGCCACTATCCATATATAATGAAAGACCTACCAGCCACTATCCATCTGTATTAAAGACCTACCAGCCACTATCCATCTGTATTAAAAGACCTACCAGCCACTATCCATCTATAATAAAAGACCTACCAGTTACCATCTATCTATATTAAAAGACCTACCAGCCACTATCCATATATAATGAAAGACCTACCAGTCACTATCCATTTATAATAAAACACCTACCAGTCCCTATCCATCTGTATTTAAAGACATACCAGCCACTATCCATCTGTATTGAAAAACCTCCCAGCCACTATCCATCAGT
>NW_013943505.1:0-268 GCF_000517525.1 Limulus polyphemus
TCGAAATTTTTTTAAGAACGTTCGTTGCATACTTGCGTATTTACATGCAAAATTCTAGCATTCTATTGTCATTTTTGCGACTTTTGTGGTCGTTTTATGTTACTCTTTTATTGGCTTTTCTGAAAGCGTATGTGTACTGCAGTGAATCTTTTGGTTACTGATTGTTTTTCGATTTCTTGTTACCAGCAGTGAAGGTTTTGGGTTACTGATTGTTTTCGATTTCTTGTTACCAGAGGGTCCTAAGTTGATTATTCTGCACCAAATTTGG
>NW_013943506.1:0-269 GCF_000517525.1 Limulus polyphemus
ATGTGTTGTTTAGTTTTAGTTGTCTATGTTCTTCAAAAAACTTTATCATGTGCTGTTCAGTTCTTAGTTGTCTATTTTCTTTTAAAACTTTATCATGTGCTCTTTAGTTCTTAGTTGTCTATGTTCTTTAAAAACTTTATCATGTGCTGTTTAGTTCTTAGTTGTTTATGATATTTAATAAGCTTTATCATGTGCTGTTCAGTTCTTAGTTGTCTATCGTCTTTAATAAATTTTATCATGTGTTGTTTAGTTCTTAGTTGTCTATGTTC
>NW_013943507.1:0-842 GCF_000517525.1 Limulus polyphemus
ATATATATATTAAAGTTCTGAACTTCCCAAACATTTAATATTTTGAATAAAACATTTGGTTCATTCTTTGTTTATACTAAATTGGAAAAATATAAAATATATTTGTGACACCAATTTGTGTAGTACCGTATTGGGTCAACAGCTGATAGTTCTATATTTGTACAATTGAAATTGAATTCTGATAAAGATAATTATTACATTCTTACCCAGCTAGTCATTCTTATTTGCAGAAACTGAGCCAGATACATGTCATCCTTAGAAATTTATACCCCAATGTCATGTGAAAGATTCTTACCCCTCTGCTAAACACGATTCACACTCTTGCTACTCCACCTACCGCTCCTTGTTTCTTCATGATTTCTAGTTCCTTGAAAGCCTTCCTGTTTAAATGTTGGAGCTACATCTCCAGTATCAATCTTATATGGTATTTTATTTGATCTAAGTTGAAAAGGGTTCAACCTCATCTCAATAGAACATTGCCGATATTACCTTTGAAAAAGTGACTTTTGGACAAAAACCAAGTACTAGAGAACATTAAAGTCAATCGCAAGAAGTGTGAATTGTTCTGTCAATATATGAGTTTTCTGGCATAATTGTGAGCAGAGTGAAAGTGCCCAAATATCTATCTTAGATTCAATCTATTCATAATTGGTGAATACCGAAGAACTTGAAGAAGGTAAGGCAAGAGTTTGTCGTGCACTATGCTCTTACTATCATCTTTGTCTAAAATTATTCTCTAACATATTTCCTCATCTACATCAGTTCAAAAACCAAACATGTTTGTTGAGTATTAATTGTGAACAAGGGTTAATAAACTAGAGAAGAAATTGAAAACAGTTTTG
>NW_013943508.1:0-204 GCF_000517525.1 Limulus polyphemus
ATTGGTTAATTGTATGTGGTTATTGTTCGGGACGAACAATATTAAGGAGGGGGCAGTGTTGCGTCATCGAGGTCACGTGACTGGTGTGGCGCCCTCTATTTTCTAGAACTATCTTGTTTTTTCATGAATGCTCTAGTATTTGCTAGATGGGGTAGGCGAGTATATATAAGATGGGGAAAACGTGACGCGGGAAGGTAATGTAAT
>NW_013943509.1:0-510 GCF_000517525.1 Limulus polyphemus
ACTGAAAACCCTATTGAAGTAGACCACCACATGTTCGTTTTCACCCACTTTCTGAGACAACACTCCTCCAATTTCGACATTACTAGTATCACAATACAGTATATACGACAGTGAGGGATCTGGAAACTTTAAAAGGGGAGCTGAGGCCAATTTTTCTTTCAACGTCTTGAAAGAATGCTGGCAAGAAACTGTCCACTCAAACTTCTGGCCTTTTTTGGTCAAATCATGCAGTGGAGCAGCTATAGTTACAAAGTCCTTCACAAATTTGTGGTAGTAAGTACAGAGTCCCAAGAAACTTCTTAGCTCTCCCACATTGTCTGGTGTTGGCCAGTCATGCACTGCTTTCACCTTATCAGGATCCGTTTGTACACCATTCTCACTAACAATGTGGCCTAAGTAAAGCACTTCTTTCTGGAACAAATGACATTTCTTGGGATGGAGTTTGATGTTTGCTGCTTTCAAACGTTTGAATACTTCCTCCAGTTGGGACATTTCCTCGTCAAAAGTTGT
>NW_013943510.1:0-268 GCF_000517525.1 Limulus polyphemus
GTTTCTTTGTGCTGGAATGACAGGTTGTGTGATGGACAGGTGCATGGAGGGGTGGCACTGCAGGTTGACCAACATGTGCCTTCCTTATCTGTGTCCCTCGATACACCCTTGGAGGCCATAGCCATCAGTGTTTCCTTGGGTCGTATCATCACTATTTGCTTCTCTCTACCTGTCTCTTGGGGAGACTTATTATCAATCAGACCTTGATGCTCTAGTTGACCATTTCCCATCTCCCCGTTTACTTCTGGGAGACTTTAATGGACACAAC
>NW_013943511.1:0-468 GCF_000517525.1 Limulus polyphemus
TAGACGTGACAACTCTCACTTCTATAAGTGAATAATTTTTAACTTTGAATTTACTGAACTCAATCATCAGTGATTACTCATATTTATATTGTGCCCTTGTATTAAGATACTACACGAAGTTTCTCGAAATTTCTCAACCTTAACATTATGCGTCCTGTAGCATAAGTTTAAATTTAAAAATAAAATTAAAATATAGCTAGCAACAATACACTAGCTCCAAAGTTTAGTTTTTTACATGATTAGAAATCCGTAAGCACAAAAAAACACGTATGTCTGGTCCAAAATCGTGGAACGATATTAAACTTATTTTTCCTATATTCTAAGGAATTTGTTTAAGCTCCATTAGACCTCAGAACAACAAATGTACGATCTAGAGACATACAGATAGAGTTTTTAGAAGGTAATGAATAGGTTAGTTCTTGAATTTTATAAGAATTATATTGTGTTGCTGTTCTATTTATTATGTTC
>NW_013943512.1:0-316 GCF_000517525.1 Limulus polyphemus
TTCCTTTAATCTCTCTACCAGAGCGTTAGTTTTAACTATGCTCGTAATCCACCATAATCTCTCTGATAAGCTAATGTCAAGAAGTACTTCCTTTAATCTCTCTACCAGAGCGTTTAATTTTAGCTATGCTTGTAATCCACCATAATCTCTCTAATAAGCTAATGTCAAGAAGTACTTCCTTTAATCTCTCTACCAGAGCGTTTAGTTTTAACTATGCTCGTAATCCACCATAATCTCTCTGATAAGCTAATGTCAAGAAGTACTTCCTTTAATCTCTCTACCAGAGCGTTTAATTTTAGCTATGCTTGTAATCCAC
>NW_013943513.1:0-576 GCF_000517525.1 Limulus polyphemus
GGTCCGCACACTAATTATCTTGTGTTACAACATGCCTAGAACTCAAAGTTCTCTCGAATTGTCAGATTTTGTTAGAGGAAGGATAGTTGGTCAAGCAGATGGTGGAATAAGTCAGCGGCAAATTTCGCAGAATTTGGGAATCCCGCTTTCGACAGTCAATAGAATCATCGTGCAGTTCAGGTAACACGGCAAGGAAACAACTGAGCAGCGTCCGGGTCTTCCTGATCCATCGAAGAGGACAAAAAGGGCTGTCAAGAGGAGCATCGAAATGGATCCCAGATTAACGACTGCAGAAGTGGCCAAAGTTGGTGGGATGAGCCCGAAATCTGTTCAACGGATTCTCCACAGATTTGGTTATCGTTGCAGAGCAGCTAGACGGAAGTCCTTATTAAGACCTGCCAACATAGTCAGACGAAAGAAGTGGGCAAGTGACATGATGACCAAGCCTCTGGACTTTTGGAAGACCGTATTGTTTTCAGACGAATCAAGATTCGCTCAATGTTCGGACAGTGGAAGGATATGGGTCTGGAGAATGCCTCACCAAGAGTTTTGGCTCAACAGATTGCAGCCAACTGT
>NW_013943514.1:0-299 GCF_000517525.1 Limulus polyphemus
AACTTACACTGACACGGATATATACATACAGTATTGAACAAAGAAGTCACATGACCGGAACTGTTGTGAAACTTAGAAGAGGTATCTAGGCTCCCCGGTGTGTTGGTTTAGAGTAGGGTTGTTTTGTTCAATTAAGATGGATTCCATGATTTTTCGTTCGTTTATGTTGGGTTCTTTGTTTAAAATGACTGTGTTTTTAATAGATATACTATGTTTTTTGAGTTGCAATGGTGAAAAACATGGGACGTTTTTTTATTGTGTTCTGTCAATATGGTTTCCAATTTTCTTCCTGTTTCTCC
>NW_013943515.1:0-381 GCF_000517525.1 Limulus polyphemus
AAATGTTCCTAGGTTTTGTTGCTCAACGTGTCCCGTAGCTTAAGACACTAAAAACCCTAATAATTTACGCTGTAGTGATAAGGAAATATTTCATAGTGTAGAGAGTGACTTAAAAAAGTTCCTAGGTTTTGTTGCTCTACGTCTCCCGTGGCTTAAGACACTAAAACCCTAATAAATTACGTTGTAATGAATATGAATTATTTCATTGTGTAGAGCGTGACTGAAAGATGTTCCTAGTTTTGTTGAACTACGTCTTTCGTAAATAAAACTAATAAATTACGTTGTAGTGAATATGAAATATTTCATAGTGTAGAGCCTGACTGAAAGATATTCATAGGTTTGTTGCTCTACGTCTCCCGTAGCTTAAGACAGTAAAAACCC
>NW_013943516.1:0-260 GCF_000517525.1 Limulus polyphemus
ACGCTGCCGAAGATGTGCCACCTGAAGAAGCCACCATCGAAGAAGAAACTCTACTCAGTTTTGAGAAGGGAAACGGTGAAGCTCTTGGTGAAGTTACTACCACTGATGTGACTGTTACCGATGATAGGACATTTCCTGATGAAGTAGATGAACCCCAGGTGAAGCAGAAGCCAACGAGACGGAGACCAGTACGGAAGAAGACACGTCCCATAAAATTAAGAGACTTTGTTGAATTGTAATTTTGTGTTTGTAATTCTGTT
>NW_013943517.1:0-228 GCF_000517525.1 Limulus polyphemus
TGTAGTGCAGTGAAGCTTTTTGATATTGTTCTGTTATAGATTTCTTGCTATCAGAGGGTTCTAAATTGATGGATCTTAACCTTTTTTGCTATGTATATTCACTAGTTCGTTCCACAGTATCATGCGAAGTTTCACCTTCCTACGATGCGTTTTAAGGGAGTTATTGAAGGTTTTGCGTTTTGTATCAGTACTTCGTTCCATTTGGACTAATCTTCTCGAATTTTTTTT
>NW_013943518.1:0-259 GCF_000517525.1 Limulus polyphemus
AAGAGCATAGTTCATTTGTCATCATCACAGGGTCTTTGGGTAAAAGAAGTTTTGGCAAATTATGCTGACGTCTTTTCGAAAGGAGATCATGATCTTGGATGCACAAACCTGGTAGAGCACAGAATAAACACAGGCAATCACCGTCCAATAAAGATCTCTCCAAGGAGAATAGCTCCAGCAAAGCGACAAGAGATAGAGAAGGTCATGGATGGTCTAATCAAGGAAGGGATAGTTGAAAAATCAGATAGTCCCTGGTCAG
>NW_013943519.1:0-515 GCF_000517525.1 Limulus polyphemus
CAACAGTAGATTTTAACAACATTTAAACATATAGTAACATTCCAGTGTCAATGGCCAACATTAAACAACAGTAGATATTAACGACATTCAAACAGGTTGTAACATACCAGTGTCAAAGACCAACATTAAACAACAGTAGATATTAACGACATTTAAATTGTAGTAACATACCAATGTCAAAGACCAACATTAAACAACAGTATATATTAACGTCATTTAAACAGGTAGTAACATACCAGTGTCAAAGGCCAACATTAAACAACAGTAGATATTAACAACGTTACTACCTGTTTAAATACCAGTGTCAAAGAAAAACTGTTGTTTAATGTAGATATTAACGACATTAAACAAGTAGTAACATACCAATGTCAAAAACCCAAAGACCAACATTAAACAACAGTCGATATTAACGACATTTAAAAGAGTAGTAACATACCAATGTCAAAGACCAACATTAAACAACAGTAGATATTAACGACATTCAAAAAGGTAGTAACATACCAGTGTCAAAGACC
>NW_013943520.1:0-1578 GCF_000517525.1 Limulus polyphemus
AAAACATCTAGTCTATGAAGGCCTAAAAAGACAGTTATGAACGTCGATACAATCTAGTGAAAGAAAAACTAAAAACCCGTTATCAAAGTCAAGAAAATCAAGTGGAAATAGGGCTAAAAATACCGTTATCCAAGTCGAAAAAATCTAGATTAAGAAGAACTAAAAAGACCATTATAAAAGTTATTGAAATATGGTGTAAAAAAGACTTAAAAGACCGTTATCAAGTTCGAAAACATCTAGTCCGTGAAGGCCTAAAAAGACAGTAATGAACGTCAATAAAATCTAGTAGAAGAAAAAATAAAAACCCGTTTTCAAAGTCAACCAAATCTAGTGGAAAAAGCACTAAAAGGACCCTTATCAATGTCAATAAAATCTTGTGAAAGGAGGAATAAAAGACCGTTATATAACAGTCGACAAAATACAGTGGAAGGAGGGTCCTTCCTTGCACTAGATTTTGTTAACTTTAATACGGTCTTTTTAGTTTTCATATCTGTCTTTTTAAGCCCTCTTAGAATAGATTTTTTTTTACATATAACGGTCTTTTTATTCTTTCTTACACTAGATTTTAATGACTTTCTTAATTGTATTTTTAGTCCTTCTTGCACTAGATTTTGTTGTCATTAATAACGGAATATTTAGGATAACGGTATTTTTAGCCGTATTTCCACTTGATTTTCTTGACTTTGATAACGGTGTTTTTAGTTTTTCTTTCACTAGATTGTGTCGACGAAGGACTAAAAAGACAATTATAAGTTATTAAAATATAGTGTAAAAAAGACTTAAAAGACCGTTATCAAAGTCGAAAAAATCTAGTCTATGAAGGCCTAAAAAGACAGTTATGAACGTCGACAAAATATAGTAGAAGAAAAACTATAAACCCGTTTTCAAAGTCAACAAAATCTGGTGGAAAACTGACTAACGGACCCATATCAAGGTCAACAAAATCTAGTGGAAGGAGGACTGAAAGACGAATATAAAAGTCGAAAAAATATAGTGGAAGAAGGACTAAAAGGACCGTCATTAATGTTTAGTCCTTCCTCTGCAAGATTTTGTTAAAATTTTAGGTTATTAATGACAACAAAATCTAGTGCAAGAAGGACTAAAAATACAATTAAGAAAGTCATTAAAATCTAGTGTAAGAAAAGTCCTTCTTGCAAAAATACAATTAAGAAAGTCATTAAAATCTAGAGTAAGAAAGAATAAAAACTACTATATTTTGTCGACGTTCATAACTGTCTTTTTAGGCCTTCATAGACTAGATGTTTTCGACTTTGATAACGGTCTTTTAAGTCTTTTTTACACTATATTTTAATAACTTATAATTGTCTTTTTAGTCCTTCTAAAACTTGATTTTTTCGACTTGGATAACGGTATTTTTAGCCCTATTTCCACTTGTTTTTCTTGACTTTGATAACGGGTTTTTAGTTTTTTTTGCACTAGATTTTATCGACTATCATAACTGTCTTTTTAAATCTTCTTAGACCAGATTTTTTTTTACATATAACGGTCAAGGGTCTTTTTAGTGCTTTTTCCACCAAATTTGGTTGACTTTGAAAACGGTTTTTTAGTTTTTATTGG
>NW_013943521.1:0-435 GCF_000517525.1 Limulus polyphemus
CTAAATCGCGTGTCTTTTTATTGAGAGTACACAGTTATGTTAAATCTTGTGTCTTCTTATTGACAGTACACATATAGTTAAATCTTGTGTCTTTTTATTGACAGTACACAGTATCGTTAAATCTTGTGTCTTTTTATTGACAGTAAACAGTATCGTTACATCTTGTGTCTTCTTATTGACAGTACACAGTATTCGTTAAATCTTACAAGATTTAACGATACTGTGTTCTGTCAATAAGAAGACACAATATTTAACGATACTGTGTACTGTCAATAAGAAGACACAATATTCAAAGATAATATGTACTGTCAGTAAGAAAACACAAGATTTAACAATAATGTGTCCTGTCAATAAGAAGACACGTCTTCTTATTGACGTACTGTCAATAAAAAGACACAAGATTTAACAATACTGTGTACTATAGTATTGTTAAAT
>NW_013943522.1:0-269 GCF_000517525.1 Limulus polyphemus
GGAAGCAATAAAAATCCTACAGCAAACTCCCATGATCAACAAACAATCGACAGGAACAGCACGCACACCGCTGCTTCTTGGCGAGAAACCCTCAAGCCACAATACAACATTCCACCAATTAACGCTTCCCACGAGCTAGATACCACCACCTGCTTATCCATACCTATAAATATCCACCAACAGTAATCACAATTCACACAACATTCAGCCTTGATAATGGATGCAGAATGCATTCGAAACGCGTCGGCCAACTCATCACTATCTACAAC
>NW_013943523.1:0-211 GCF_000517525.1 Limulus polyphemus
GTCGTTTTATGTTACTCTTTTATTGGCTTTTCTGAAAGCGTATGTGTACTGCAGTGAGCGCTTTTAGTTACTGATTGTTTTTCGATTTCTTGTTACCAGAGGGTCTTAAATTGATGATTTTTCACCAAATTCGGTATGTAGGTACACTTTAACGTTGCCTAGTAATATGCAGAGTTTTACCTTCCTACTGTTTGTTTTAAAGGAGTTATGG
>NW_013943524.1:0-324 GCF_000517525.1 Limulus polyphemus
AGGAAAGAATCTATTAGCGATTTGTAGAATAATTCTATAGAATTACAATTGGAAAATGATCTGTTATCGGTTATCGATAATACCAAGAGCTAGACACTATTACAGTGTAAGGAAAGAACTTATTAGCGATTTGTAGAATAATTCTATAGAATTACAACTGGAAAATGATCTGTTATCGGTTATCGATAATACCAAGAGCTAGACACTATTACAGTGTAAGGAAAGAACTTATTAGCGATTTGTAGAATAATTCTATAGAATTACAACTGGAAAATGATCTGTTATCGGTTATCGATAATACCAAGAGCTAGACACTATTACAGT
>NW_013943525.1:0-395 GCF_000517525.1 Limulus polyphemus
AGATGGATAGTGGCTGGTAGGTCTTTTAATACAGATGGATAGTGGCTGGTCGGTCTTTCATTATATATGGATAGTGGCTGGTAGGTCGTTTATTATATATGGATAGTGGCTGGTAGGTCTTTTAATACAGATGGATAGTGGCTGGTAGGTCTTTTAATACAGATGGATAGTGGCTGGTAGGTCTTTTAATACAGATGGATAGTGGCTGGTAGGTCTTTTAATACAGATGGATAGAGGCTGGTAGGTCTTTTAATACAGATGGATAGTGGCTGGAAGGTCTTTCAATATATATGGATAGTGGCTGGAAGGTCTTTCAATATATATGGATAGTGGCTGGTAGGTCTTTTAATATAGATAGATGGTAACTGGTAGGTCTTTATTATAGATGGATAGTG
>NW_013943526.1:0-1771 GCF_000517525.1 Limulus polyphemus
ACTGTGTACTGTCAATAAGAAGACACAAGATTTAACGATACTGTGTACTGTCAATAAGAAGACACGAGATTTAACAAACTGTGTACTGTCAATAAGAAGACACAAGATTTAACAATACTGTGTACTATCAATAAGAAGACACAAGATTTAACAATACTGTGTCTTTCAATAAGAAGACACAAGATTTAACAAAACTATGTACTGTTAATAAGAAGACACACGATTTATCAATACTGTGTACTTTCAATAAAAAGACACAAGATTTAACGATACTGTGTACTGTCAATAAGAAGACACAACATTTAACGATACTGTGTACTTACAATAAGAAGATACAACATTTAACAAAACTGTGTACTGTCAATAAGAAGACAAAAGATTTAAAGGTACTGTGTACTGTCAATAAGAAGACACAAGATTTAACGATACTGTGAAATGTCAATTAGAAGACACAAGATTTAACGATACTGTGTACTGTCAATAAGAAGACACAAGATTTAACGATACTGTGTGCTGTCAATAAGAAGACACAATATATAACGATACTGTGTACTGTAAATTAGGAGACCCAAGATAAACGATACTGTGTACTGTCAATAAAAAGACACAATATTTAACGATACTGTGTACTGTCAAAAAAGAAGACACAAGATTTAACGATACTGTGTTGTACTGTCTTGTGTCTTCTTTTTTGAGTATTGTTAAATCTTGTGTCTTCTTATTGAAAGTACACAGTATCGTTAAATCTTGTGTTTTCTTATTGACAGTACACAGTATCGTTAAATCTCGTGTCTTCTTATTGACAGCACACAGTATCGTTAAATCTTGTGTTTTCTAATTGACTTTACACAGTATCGTTAAATCTTGTGTCTTCTAATTGACATTACACAGTATCGTTAAATCTTGTGTCTTCTTATTGACAGTACACAGTTTTGTTAAATGTTGTATCTTCTTATTGAAAGACACAGTATCGTTAAATCTTGTGTCTTCTTATTGACAGTCCACAGTATAGTTAAATCTTGGGTCTTCTTATTGACAGTACACAGTATTGTTAAATTTTGTGTCTTCTTATTGACAGTACACAGTATCGTTAAATGTACACTGGATCGTTAAATCTTGTGTCTTCTTATTGACAGTACACAGTATCGTTAAATCTTGTGTCTTATTATTGACAGTACACAGTATCGTTAAATCTTGTGTCTTTTTATTGATAGTACACAGTAATGTTAAATCTTGTGTCTTCCTATTGACAGTACACAGTTTTGTTAAAACTTGTGTCTTCTTATTGACAGTACACAGTATCGTTAAATCTTGAGTCCAATAAAAAGACACAAGATTTAACAATACTGTGTACTATCAATAAAAAGACACAAGATTTAACCAGTACACAGTATTATTAAATCTTGTGTCTTCTTATTGACAGTAAATATTATCGTTAAATCTTGTGTCTTTTTATTGATAGTACACAGTATCGTTAAATCTTGTGTCTTCTTGTTGACAGTACACAGTATCGTTAAATACTGTGTATTCTTATTGACAGTACACATCATCGTTAAGAAGAAGACACAAGATTTTAGATAATTGTGTACTGTCAATAAGATGACATACGATTTAGCAATACTGTGTACTATCAATAAGAACACACGAGATTTAACAATACCGTGTACTGTCAATAAGAAGACACAAGATTTAACGATACTGTGTACTGTCAAAAAGAAGACACAAGACTTAACGATACTGTATACTGTCAATAAGAAGACACAAGATTTAA
>NW_013943527.1:0-456 GCF_000517525.1 Limulus polyphemus
CATCTAGGTTTTCGTGGAGTTGTTGTACCAAATAACGCTAAAGAGAGTATGGTGGTTATATATTCGGTAACTAGAGATACACCTAGGTATTTATGGAGTAGTTGTACTAAGTAAGGCTACAGATGAGTATGGTGGTTATAAATACTGTAACTAGAGTTAACCTAAGTGTTCATGGAGTACTTGTACCATCTTTAGCCTTACTTGAGTATGGTGGTTATAAATTCCGTAACTAGAGTTACACCTAGGTGTTCATGGAGTAGCTGTACCAAGTAAAGCTAAAGATGGGTATGGTGGTTATAAATTCGGTAACTAGAGTTACATCTAGGTATTCGTGGAGTTGTTGTACCAAATAACGCTAAAGATGAGTATGGGTTACACATTCAGTAACTAGACTTACAACTAGGTGTTGATGGAGTAGTTGTGCCAAGTAAAGCTAAAGATGAGTATGGTGGTTAT
>NW_013943528.1:0-299 GCF_000517525.1 Limulus polyphemus
TGTCAATAAGAAGACACAATATTCAACGATAGTATGTACTGTCAATAAGAAGACACAAGATTTAACTATACTGTGTACTGTCCATAAGAAGACACAAAATTTTACAATACTGTGTACTCTCAATAAGAAGACACAAGATTTAACGATACTGTGTACTGTCAATAAGAAGACACAAGATTTAACAATACTGTGTACTGTCAATAAGAAGACACAAGATTTAACGATACTGTGTACTGTCAATAAGAAGACACAAGATTTAACGATACTGTGTACTTTCAATAAGAATACACAAGATTTAA
>NW_013943529.1:0-383 GCF_000517525.1 Limulus polyphemus
CAGATTTTTATCAATTTAGAAATCAGTGATTAGTTTTGTTCACACAAGGATCTAAAATTTTGAACTTCCCGCATAGCAGTAGTCAGTGAAAGTTAGCTTGTGATGTCAATCTTGCTAAACAGTTCTTGTTACACTTCTGTTATTGTTGCATGGTTTGTTACTTCTGCTTGCAAATGTCTTAATTTTGTGGAGTATAATGTAAAAACAGTGAAGGAACAAGAAGAAGTTTCTTTAGGTTTCTCAAAGTTCAGAAACTGAGAAGCCTGTGGATGGAAAGTGTTGGACACCAGGAGTGAGAGTCCAGTGAAACAGCTTTATCATGTTTAGTTTATTTTCAGTGCACAAATTATGAGGTAAATCCTTAATTCATAAAGAGTTTAAGC
>NW_013943530.1:0-509 GCF_000517525.1 Limulus polyphemus
CTCGGTTTTGTATAGCTCCTGGTAAGATTAAGAAGTCCCGGTTTTGTACAGCTCCTGGTGAGATTAAGAAGTCCCGGTTTTGTATAGCTCCTGGTAAGATTAAGAAGTCCCGGTTTTGTACAGCTCCTGGTGAGATTAAGTAGTCCCTGTTTTATATAGCTGTTGGCGAGATTAAGAAGTCTCGGTTTATGTATAGCTCCTGGTGAGATTAAGAAGTCTCGGTTTTTGTATCGCTCCTGGTGAGATTAAAAAGTTTCGGTTTTTTGTATAGCTATGTGTGAGATTAAGAAGTCTCGGTTTTTGTATAGATTCTGGTGAGATTAAGAAGTCTCAGTTTTGTATAGCTCCTGGTGAGATTAAGAAGTCTCGGTTTTTGTATACCTCTTCGTGAGATTAAGAGGTCCCGGTTTTTGTATACCTCTTGGTGAGATTAAGAAGTCTCGGTTTTGTATACCTCCTGGTAAGATTAAGAAGTCCCGGTTTTGTACAGCTCCTGGTGAGATTAAGTA
>NW_013943531.1:0-462 GCF_000517525.1 Limulus polyphemus
GTACACAGTATCGTTAAATCTTGTGTCTTCTAATTGACAGTACAGAGTATCGTTAAATCTTGTGTCTTCTTATTGACAGTACACAGTATTGTTAAATCTTGTGGTTTCTTACTGACAGTACACAGTATCGTAAAATCTTTTGTCTTCTTATTGACAGTGCATAGTATTGTTATATCTTGTGTCTTCTTATTGAAAGTACACAATATCGTGAAATCTTGTGTCTTCTTAATAAGACAGTACACAGTATCGTTAAATCTTGTGATTTCTTACTGACAGTACACATTATCGTTGAATATTGTGTCTTCTTATTTTTTTATTGACAGTACACAGTATCGTTAAATCTTGTGTCTTCTTATTGCCCAAGATTTAACAATACTGTGTACTGTCAATAAGAAGACAAAAGATTTAACGATACTGTGTACTGTTCTTCTTATGGAACAGTACACAGTATAGTTAAATCTT
>NW_013943532.1:0-723 GCF_000517525.1 Limulus polyphemus
TTTCTCCATCTATTGAGAGATAACTGAACTTCCAAGTATTTTTCCTTATTATTTCTTTCTCCATCTATTGAGAGATAACTGAACTTCCAAGTATTTTTTCTTAATTTTTCCTAACATAGATATCACAGCTAAAAGTAAACATAATCTATTTTTGGATTAATTTGGAGGCCAGCGAAGCTGGAACGGTTCCTCCTGGACGGTACAAGTACCCCGGAGCACTGGACCTACGTTTAGGGAGATTTCCAGAACCCAACGCTTTCCAACTTCACCCCGGGTTAGTGTATGTGCACACAATCATAACCCCATGCCAGGGTCAGAGGATTAATGGGGAGGACATCATATGGATCCCAGGCCATGATATATGATACCACGCATACACATACAGCTCCAGGCTCGGCCCACTGAAGATTTGAAAGAAAGAAGACCACTATATAATGTGTTCATTTGATGATTAACAAACTGGTGTTATCAAACTAAGACATCAATAATATGTATACAGATCGTTCATTAGCAAAGATACTTCGTGTGCTTGATACATTAAATATTAATTTCATTAATTCTTTATTTATTTACTTATTTTTTAGCGAAAATGGTTTATCAGGTATCATTTTTGTAAAGTGAAAAGTTCCAAACTGTCGTAGTTTACACAAAGAAAAAAACATTATGTGCTGCCATATAGTGACGGAAAGTGGAACTATTATGAAATATAGAAGTAATTCTCCT
>NW_013943533.1:0-800 GCF_000517525.1 Limulus polyphemus
CAATATTTAACGATACTGTGTACTGTCAATAAGAAGATACAAGATTTAACGATACTGTGTACTGTCAATAAGAAGACAGAAGATTTAACGATACTATGTACTTTCAATAAGAAGACACAAGATTTAACAATACTGTGTACTGTCAATAAGAAGATACATGATTTAACAAAACTGTGTACTGTCAATAAGAATACACACGATTTAGCAATACTGTCGTTAAATCTTGTATCTTCTTATTGACAGTACACAGTATCGTTAAATATTGTGTATTCTTATTGACAGTACACAGTATCGTGAAATCTTGTGTCTTCTTATTGACAGGACACAGTATCGTTAAATCTTGTGTCTTCTTATAGATAGTACACTTCTGTCTTCTTATTGACAGTACACAGTACTTCTTATTGAAAGTACATAGTATCGTTAAATTAGTACACAGTATTGCTAAATCGTGTATCTTCTTATTGACAGTACACAGTTTTGTTAAATCTTGTGTCTTCTTATTGACAGTACACAGTATTGTTAAATCTTCTGTTTCTTATTGACAGTACACAGTATCGTTAAATCTTGTGTCTTTATTGACGACACAAGATTTAACGATACTGTGTACTGTCAATAAGAAGACACAAGATTTAACGATACTGTGTACTGTCAATAAGAAGACACAAGATTTACGATACTAGTGTCAATAAGAAGAACACACGATTTAACAATACTATGTTCTGTCAATAAGAAGACACAAGATTTAACGATACTGTGTACTATCAATAAGAAGACACACGATTTAGCAATACTGTGTACTA
>NW_013943534.1:0-411 GCF_000517525.1 Limulus polyphemus
CTAGAATGTGACTTCTGGCAGGACTGAAGATGTCTGGATTAGGGTTTAGCTGCAGGGTCTGGAAGGGGCTTCCCATTGTCTGGGGCTGATTAGATCCCTGACTAATATATCCTCCTTGTGTAAAAGACTGTAAATCATCCTTTAATGTATTTAATTCACTTTTAAATTTACTAATCTTTTCCAGTTGTGTGTACTGGTTTTCTCTCAAATGTTGGAGCCTTTATTCCTGTTTCTTTTCTTGTTCCAGTTGCCACTGGTGCTGGTTTTCCTGCCACTGCTGTAGTCTCTCTTCTTGTTTGTTTTCTTTCTCCTCCAACCACTGCTGTAGCATCTCTGCTTGTTCCTTTTCTTTCTCCTCCAACCACTGCTGTGGTCTCTCTTCTTGTTTATTTTCTTTTTCCTCCAAAAACT
>NW_013943535.1:0-229 GCF_000517525.1 Limulus polyphemus
GTCTAACACACAACAATACTCATCCCGTAAACGTGTCTACACACCACAATACTCATCCTCTAAATGTATTTAACCTACCTACAATGCTCAACCTCTAAATGTGACTAACACCACAATACTTATATTCTAAATGTGTCTAACACACAACAATACTCATCCCGTAAATGTGTCTACACACAACAATACTCATCCTCTAAACGTGTCTAACAAACCATAATACTCATCCTCT
>NW_013943536.1:0-889 GCF_000517525.1 Limulus polyphemus
CTGGCACTAGAAACATTCCCAACAACAATAGAATATTTACCTGATAAAGTATGGTGTCCAGCATAGTGGCACTAGAAACATTCCCAACAACAATAGAATATTTACCTGATAAAGTATGGTGTCCAGCATAGTGGCACTAGAAACATTCCCAACAACAATAGGATATTTACCTGATAAAGTATGGTGTCCAGCATAGTGGCACTAGAAACATTCCCAACAACAATAGAATATTTACCTGATAAAGCATGGTGTCCAGCATAGTGGCACTAGAAACATTCCCAACAACAATAGAATATTTACTTGATAAAGTATGGTGTCCAACATAGTGACACTAGAAACATTCCCAACAACAATAGGATATTTACCTGATAAAGTACACCATACTTTATCAGGTAAATATTCTATTGTTGTTGGGAATGTTTCTAGTGCCACTATGTTGGACACTATGCTTTATCAGGTAAATATCCTATTGTTGCTGGGAATGTTTCTAGTGCCACAATGCTATACCGTGTTTTATCAGGTAAAAAATATATTTTTAACTGGAATGTTTTTGGTACCAATACGTTGAGAGTCATGCTTTGCCAACATACTGGCACTAGAAACATTCCCAACAACAATAGGATATTTACCTGATAAAGCATGGTGTCCAGCATAGTGGCACTAGAAACATTCCCAACAACAATAGAATATTTACCTGATAAAGCATGGTGTCCAACATAGTGGCACTAGAAACATTCCCAATAACAATAGGATATTTACCTGATAAAGCATGGTGTCCAGCATAGTGGCACTAGAAACATTCCCAACAACAATAGGATATTTACTTGATAAAGTATGGTGTCCAACATGGTGGCACTAGAAACATTCCCAACAACAATAGGATATTTAC
>NW_013943537.1:0-951 GCF_000517525.1 Limulus polyphemus
ATCTTGTGTCTTCTTATTGACAGTACACATTATCGTTGAATATTGTGTCTTCTTATTGACAGTACACAGTATCGTTAAATTTTGTGTCTTCTTAATGACAGTACACAGTATCGTTAAATCTTGTGTCTTCTTATTGACAGTACACAGTATCGTTAAATCTTGTGTCTTCTTAGTGAAAGTACACAGTATCGTTAAATCTTGTGTCTTCTTATTGACAGTACACATTATTGTTAAATCTTGTGTTTTCTTACTGACAGTACACATTATCGTCGATTATTGTCTCTTCTTATTGACAGTACACAGTATCGTTAAATCTTGTGTCTTCTTATTGACAGTACACATTATCGTCGATTATTGTCTCTTCTTATTGACAGTACACAGTATCGTTAAATCTTGTGTGTTCTTATTGACAGTACACTGTATCGTTAAATCTTGTGTCTTCTTATTGACAGTACACAGTATCGTTAAATCTTGTGTCTTCTTATTGAGAGTACACAGTTTAGTTAAATCTTGTGTCTTCTTATTGACAGTCCACAGTATCGTCAAATCTTGTGTCTTCTTATTGACAATACTTAGTATCGTTAAATCTTCTGTCTTCTTATTGACAGGACACATTATTGTTAAATCTTGTGTTTTCTTACTGACAGTACATATTATCGTTGAATACTGTTTCTTCTTATTGAAAGTACATATTATCGTTGAATACTGTTTCTTCTTATTGAAAGTACACAGTATCGTTAAATCTTGTGTCTTCTTATTGACAGTACACAGTATCGTTAAATCTTGTGTCTTGTTATTGAAAGTACATAGTATTGTTAAATCTTATGTCTTCTTATTGACCGATACTGTGTACTTTAAATCTTGTGTCTTCTTATTGACAGTACTGTGTATCGTTAAATCTTGTGTCTTTTTATGGATAGTACACAGTATTGCTAAATCTTGTGTTTTCTT
>NW_013943538.1:0-211 GCF_000517525.1 Limulus polyphemus
AAGATTTAACGATACTGTGTACTAGTACAATAAGAAAACACAAGATTTAACGATACTGTGTACTGTACAATAAGAAAACACAAGATTTAACGATACTGGGTACTATCAATAAGAACACACAAGATTTAACAATACTGTGTACTGTCAATAAAAAGACACAAGATTTAACAATACTGTGTACTGTCAATAAAAAGACACAGGATTTAACAAT
>NW_013943539.1:0-298 GCF_000517525.1 Limulus polyphemus
AATCTTGTGCTTTTTTTGACAGTACACAGTATCGTTAAATCTTGTGTCTTCTTATTGACAGGACACATTATTGTTAAATCTTGTGTCTTCTTATTGAAAGTACACAGTATCGTTAAATCTTGTGTCTTCTTATTGACAGTACAAAGTATCGTTAAATCTTGTGTCTTCTTATTGACAGTTACACAGTATCGTAAAATCTTGTGACTTCTTATTGAAAGGACACATTATTGTTAAATATTGTTTTCTTACTGACAGTACACATTATCGTTGAATATTGTGTCTTCTTATTGACAGTACA
>NW_013943540.1:0-436 GCF_000517525.1 Limulus polyphemus
AGGTGCACACCTTCAGAGTCCACTTAGTATGAGTGCAAAATTTCAGGTGGTCTAGGTTTTTCCTCTTGAAGCTATGGTGTTGTTACACATACACAGACACACACGTGCGTGTCTGTCTGTCTGTGATTTCTATTTGTAATATAAGGAACCACTTATTTTCTATGTGTTTTTCACTAGCTGGCCTCATTAGAAAGATGTGAATGCACAAGGGTAGCATAAGTAATACCCAGGTGCACACCCTCAAGATGTACTTAGTATAGTTGCAAAATTTCAGGTTTCTGGGTTCTTTCCTCCTGGTGCTATAATGGTTACATATACATAAACAAGTGTCTGTCTGTCTGTAATTTCTATTCGTAATATAAGGAATCACTTCTTTTCTAAGTGGTTTTAGCTAGCTTGCCTCATTAAAAAGATGCGCAAGCGCATGGATAAAATA
>NW_013943541.1:0-255 GCF_000517525.1 Limulus polyphemus
TTCTTATTGACAGTGCACAGTATCGTTAAATCTTGTGTCTTCTTATTGACAGGACACATTATTGTTAAATCTTGTGTTTTCTTACTGACAGTACACATTATCGTTGAATATTGTGTCTTCTTATTGACAGTACAGAGTATCGTTAAATCTTGTGTCTGTCTACTCTCAATAAGAAGAACAATAAAATCTTGTGTCTTCTTATTGGGAGTACACAGTATAGTTAAATCTTGTGTCTTCTTATTGGCAGTTACACAG
>NW_013943542.1:0-230 GCF_000517525.1 Limulus polyphemus
CTATTATCATTTTTGCGACTTTTGTGGTCGTTTTATGTTACTCTTTTATTGGTGTTTCTGAAAGCGTATGTGTACTGCATTGAAGCTTTTGGTTACTGATTATTTTGCGATTTCTTATTACCAGAGGGTCCTAAATTGATGATTCTGCACCAAATTTGGTATGTAGGTACACTTTAACGTTGCGTAGTAATATGCAGAGTTTTACCTTCCTACTGTTTGGTTTTAAAGAG
>NW_013943543.1:0-322 GCF_000517525.1 Limulus polyphemus
CGTTAAATCTTGTGTTTTCTTATTGACAGTACACATTACTGTTAAATCTTGTGTTTTATTACTGATAGTACACATTATCTTTGAATATTGTGTCTTCTTCTTGAGAGTACACAGTATCGGTATATCTTGTGTCTTCTTATTGACAGTACACAATATTTCTAAATCTTGTGTCTTCTTATTGACAGTATACAGTATTGTTACTAAGATTTAACAATGCTGTGTACTCTCAGTAAGAAGACACAAGATTTCTTCTTATGACAGTACACAGTATTGTTAAATCTTGTGTCTTCTTATTGACAGTACACAGTATTGTTAAATCTTG
>NW_013943544.1:0-231 GCF_000517525.1 Limulus polyphemus
CTAGTTTACTATCATCCTGTGCTATAGCTAGTTTACTATCATCTTGTAATGTAGCTAGTTTACTATCATCCTGTACTATAGCTAGTTTACTATCATCCTGTAATGTAGCTAGTTTACTATCATCTTGTAATGTAGCTAGTTTACTATCATCCTGTACTATAGCTAGTTTACTATCATCCTGTACTATAGCTAGTTTACTATCATCCTGTACTATAGCTAGTTTACTATCAT
>NW_013943545.1:0-248 GCF_000517525.1 Limulus polyphemus
TATATTTTGTAAATAGATGAGTTAATAAACACATTGTCTGCAGACTAAAGTCAACAGTTGGTCATACATAGAACGATACTAGCTATTTGGTCCTATTTAAACCAGTCGGTCGTAAACAAACACATGTAGATATGTTGTGAATATATGAGTTAATAAACTCATTATCTGCAGACTAAAGTCAACAGTGGGTCATAGAACGATACTAGCTATTGGGTCCTAGACTGGATTAAAGGTCTTAAACAAACACG
>NW_013943546.1:0-280 GCF_000517525.1 Limulus polyphemus
CTTTAACTGGTCCCATTGCATCCAATAGTGCTTTCTCACGGGGCTTAGACTAGACACCTTCTCCCAAGCAGGGCGCGAAACACTTGCTTTTAAAAAATTAATTATTGGCTTCAAATCTTGATCTTTCTCCTACTCTGCTTTAATATCTATACCTGGTTCCACTTCGTCATCATCAACTTCTTCAGTCACTTTGACTTCACCTTGATGGTACCTAATTAGTTCAACCTCTCTTTTAACAGTTACCAGAACTTGGCCTTTGTTATTCCCAAACGTCATTTTA
>NW_013943547.1:0-470 GCF_000517525.1 Limulus polyphemus
TATAATGAAAGACCTACCAGCCACTATCCATCTGTATTAAAAGACCTACCAGTCACTATCCATCTGTATTAAAAGACTTAACAGTTATTATCCATCTGTTTTTAAAGACCTACCAGCCACTATCCATCTATAATAAAAGACCTACCAGTTACCATCCATATATTAAAAGACGTACCAGCCACTATCCATATATAATGATAGACCTATCAGCCACTATCCATCTGTATTAAAAGACCCACCAGCCACTATCCATCTATAAAAAAACTTACCAGTTACCATCCATCTATATCAAAAGACCTACCAGCCACTTTCCATATATAATGAAAGACCTACCAGCCACTATCCATCTGTTTTGAAAGACCTACCAGCCACTATCCATATATAATGAAAGACCTACCAGACACTTTCCATATATAATGAAAGACCTACCAGCCACTATCCGTCTGTTTTAAAAAGACCTACCAGCCACT
>NW_013943548.1:0-273 GCF_000517525.1 Limulus polyphemus
GTAATCCCATTAATTACTGTCGGGGTTTACTTATAAAAATGGTTGATTTTACCTGATGTAATCCCATTAATTACTGTCGGGGTTTACTTAGAAAAATGGTTGATTTTACCTGATGTAATCCCATTAATTACTGTCGGGGTTTACTTAGAAAAATGGTTGATTTTACCTGATGTAATCCCATTAATTACTGTCGGGGTTTACTTATAAAAATGATTGATTTTTACCTGATGTAATCCCATTAATTACTGTCGGGGTTTACTTATAAAAATGGTT
>NW_013943549.1:0-879 GCF_000517525.1 Limulus polyphemus
GTATGGTGGTTTTAAATTCGGTAACTTGAGTTACACCTAGGTGTTCGTTGAGATGTTGTACCAAATAACGCTAAAGATGAGTATGGTGGTTATAAATTATGTAACTAGAGTTACACCTAAGTGTTCATGGAGTAGTTGTACCAAGTAAGGCTAAAGATAATTTATAACCACCATACTCCTATAACTAGAGTTACATTTAAGTGTTCATAGATTAGTTGTACCAAGTAAGGCTAAAGATGAGTATGGTATTATAAATTATTTAACTAGAGTTACACCTAAGTGTTCATGGAGTAGTTGTACCAAGTAAGGCTAAAGATGAGTATGGTGGTTATAAATTCTGTAACTAGAGTTACATTTAAGTGTTCATAGAGTAGTTGTACCAAGTAAGGCTAAAGATGAGTATGGTATTATAAATTATTTAACTAGAGTTACACCTAAGTGTTCATGGAGTAGTTGTACCAAGTAAGGCTAAAGATGAGTATGGTGGTTATAAATTATGTACTAGAGTTACACCTAAGTGTTCATGGAGTAGTTGTACCAAGTAAGGCTAATGATGATTATGATGGTTATCAATTCTGTAACTAGAGTTACACCTAGGTGTTCATGGAGTAGTTGTACCATGCAAGGCTAAAGATGAGTATGGTGGTTATAAATTTGGTAACTGGAGTTACACCCAGGTGTTAGTGGAGTTGTTGCACCAAGTAAGGTTAAAGATGAGTATGGTGGTTATAACTTCGGTAACTTAAGTTACACCTAGGTGTTTATGGAGTAGTTGTACCAAGTAATGCTAAAGATAAGTATGGTGGTTATAAATTCCGTAACTGTAGTTACACCTAGGTGTTTAAGGAGTAGTTGTACCAAATAAAGCTAATGATGAAT
>NW_013943550.1:0-495 GCF_000517525.1 Limulus polyphemus
CAGCCACTATCCATATATAATGAAAACCTACCAGCCACTATACATCTATAATAAAAGACCTAAGAGCCACAATCCATCTATAATAAAAGACCTACTAGCCACTATCCATCTATAATAAAACACCTACCAGTAACTATCCATCTGTAATAAATGACCTACAAGCCATTCTCTATCTATAGTAAAAGACCTATCAGCCACTATCCATCTATAATAAAACACCTAGCAAATTACTATCCATCTGTAATAAAGGACCTACCAGCCACTATCCATATATAATAAAAGATCCTGCCAGTCACTATCCATCTATAATAAAAGACCTACCAGCCACTATCCATCTGTAATAAAAGACCTACCAGCCACAATCCATCTGTAATAAAAGACCTACCAGCCACTATCCATCTGTAATAAAAAGACCTACCAGCCACTATTCATCTATAATAAAAGACCTACCAGCCACAATCCATCTGTAATAAAAGACCTACAACCACAATCCAT
>NW_013943551.1:0-751 GCF_000517525.1 Limulus polyphemus
TGATGGATTATTTCACCAAGTGGCCTGAGGCATATGAAATACCAAATCAGGAAGCTACAACTGTAGCTTCGGCTATTAGTGACTGCATTCAGATCAAGGCCGTAACTTTGAATCAGCTGTGTTCCAAGAATGCTGCAAGTTGTTTGGCATCCGAAAGACCAGGACAACGCCACTTCACCCACAGTCTGATGGGATGGTAGAAAAGTACAACTGGACACAAGGACAGGAATTGGCAAAGTTTTGTAATAGCCGTCAAGATGACTGGGATGTCTTACTCCCTCCACTGTTGATGGCCTATAGGACAGCAGAGCATGAAACCACTGGATACACTCCAGCAAAGTTGATGTTTGGTCGGGAACTTCGGTTGCCAGTGGATCTGTTAACAGGACACCCACCTTATGAAGAGTTTCCTGAGAATGTGTCAGAGTTTGTGAAAGTGTTATCGGAAAGGATGGATGATATCCACCATCAAGTGCGTTCAAACTTGAAAACGTCTGCTGATTCGATGAAGTTAACTTATGATAAGAGATCTACTGAAGTCAGCTTTGAACCAGGAGACAAGGTGTGGTTGTATAATCCCAGGAAGACCAAAGGGAAGTCTCGTAAGTTGTCTTCTTCATGGGAAGGCCCATATGACATAGTAGATCGTCTCTCAGACGTGACTTTCCGGGTCAAATGTGGTCGGCTAGGTAAACCAATAGTGGTGCATGCCCAACAGGCTTTGGCGTTATCACGGTCCAGGACATTTCAG
>NW_013943552.1:0-317 GCF_000517525.1 Limulus polyphemus
TCATAAAGACCCCGTGTATTCACTTGTTACATAAAATACAGTTATAATTACAACAGCATTTCATTGTACTATACATCATAAGGTCATAAAGACACCGTGTATTTACTTGTTATATAAAATACAGTTATAATTACAACAGCATGTCATAGTACATTACATCATAAGGTCATAAAGACCCCGTGTATTCACTTGTTTTAAAAAATACAGTTATAATTACAACAGTATGTCATTGTACAATACATCTTAAGGTCATAAAGACCCCGTGTATTCGCTTATTATATAAAATACTGTTATATTACAACAGCATGTCATTTTGC
>NW_013943553.1:0-354 GCF_000517525.1 Limulus polyphemus
GTAAAAGACTTATCAGCCTCTATTCATCTATAATAAAACACCTGCCAGTCGATATCCATCTGTAATAAAAGACCTACCAGCCACAATCCATCTGTAATAAAAGACCTACCAGCCTCAATCCATCTGTAATAAAAGACCTTCCAGCCACTCTCTATCTATAGCTAAAGACCTATCAGCCACTATCCATTAATAATAAAACACCTACCGGTCATTATCCATCTATAATAAAAGACCTACCAGTCACTATCCATATGTAGTAAAAGACCTACCAGCTACAATCCATCTATAGCTAAAGACCTATCAGCCACTATCCATTAATAATAAAACACCTACCGGTCATTATCCATCTATAAT
>NW_013943554.1:0-451 GCF_000517525.1 Limulus polyphemus
CTTCACCAAATTTGGTATGTACGTACACTTTAACGTTGCGTAGTAATATGCAGAGTTTTACCTTCCTACTGTTTGTTTTAAAGGAGTTATGGAACGTTTTGCGTTTTGTACCAGTACTTCGTTCCATTTGGACGGATCTTCTCGAAATTCTTTCAAGATCGTTCGTTGCATACTTGCGTATTTACATGCAAAATTCTAGCCTTCTATTATCATTTTTGCGACCACAAAAGTCAATAAAAGAGTAACATAAAACTACGCTTTCAGAAAAGCCCTGTGTACTGCAGTGAAGCTTTTGGTTACTGATTGTTTTTCGATTTCTTGTTACCAGAGGGGGTGAAGAATCATCAATTTAGGACAACGTTAAAGTGTACCTACATACCAAATTTACAAACAGTAGGAAGGTAAAACTCTGCATATTACTACGTGTTTGTTTTAAAGGAGTTATGGAAGG
>NW_013943555.1:0-716 GCF_000517525.1 Limulus polyphemus
ACAGTATTGTTAAATCTTGTGTCTTCTTATGGACAGTACACAGTATTGTTAAATCTTGTGTCTTCTTATTGACAGTACACAGTATCGTTAAATCTTGTGTCTTCTTATTGACAGTACACAGTATCGTTAAATCTTGTGTCTTCTTATTGACAGTACACAGTATCGTTAAATCTTGTGTCTTCTTATTGACAGTACACAGTATCGTTAAATCTTGTGTCTTCTTATTGACAGTACATAGTATCGTTAAATCTTGTGTCTTCTTATTGACAGTACACAGTATCGTTAAATCTTGTGTCTTCTTATTGACAGTACACAGTATTGTTATATCTTGTGTCTTCTTATTGAAAGTACACAATATCGTTAAATCTTGTGTCTTCTTATTGAAAGTACACAGTTTCGTTAAATCTTGTGTCTTCATATTGACAGTACATAGTATCGTTAAATCTTGTGTCTTCTTATTGACAGTACACAATATCGTTGAATATTATGTCTTCTTATTGACAGTACACAGTATCGTTAAATCTTGTGTCTTCTTATTGACAGTACACAGTATCGTTAAATCTTGTGTCTTCTTATTGACAGTACACAGTATCGTTAAATCTTGTGTCTTTTTATAGATAGTACACAGTATTGCTAAATCATGTGTCTTCTTATTGAGGGTACACAGTATTGTTAAATCTTGTGTTTTCTTATTGACAGTACACAGTATCGTTAGA
>NW_013943556.1:0-311 GCF_000517525.1 Limulus polyphemus
TATTGACAGCACACAGTATAGTTAAATATTGTGTATTCTTATTGACAGTACACAGTATTGTTAAATCTTGTTTCTTCTTATTGACAGGACACATTATCGTTGAATATTATGTCTTCTTATTGACAGTACACAGTATCGTTAAATCCAGTGTCTTCTTCTTGACAGTACACAGTATCGTTAAATCTTGTGTCTTCTTATTGACAATACACAGTATAGTTAAATCTTGTGTCTTCAGACACAAGATTTAACGGTACTGTGTACTGTCAATAATTCTTATTGACAGTACACAGTATTGTTAAATCGTGTGTCTT
>NW_013943557.1:0-261 GCF_000517525.1 Limulus polyphemus
CGTCAGCATAATTTGTCAAAAGTTATTTTACCTGAAGAGCCTGTGATGATGACAAATGAACTATGCTCT
Source organism: Limulus polyphemus (assembly GCF_000517525.1). Lineage (NCBI taxonomy): Eukaryota > Metazoa > Arthropoda > Merostomata > Xiphosura > Limulidae > Limulus > Limulus polyphemus. Next base: position 70 of record NW_013943557.1, read on the forward strand.
TCTTATAGAGGTCAGTCAAATATTCTGGAAGTGAATGTCCTTTCTTCACAGTTGTATTCCTTGCTTTAACATTGACTGGCTCTACCTCCATGGCACACGCCCAACAATGCCCCTTCCTTAAGTATCTGCTCACATTTAGAGAAATTGGCCACTGTTATAGGTACTATTTGATGACCTGCTACAAGTGACCTT
>NW_013943558.1:0-363 GCF_000517525.1 Limulus polyphemus
CTGAAAGAGTATTGTACTGCAGTGTAAGCTTTTTGATATTGCGCTGTTATAGATTTCTTGTTATCAGAGGGTTCTAGATTGACGGATCTTAACCAAATTTGATTTGTAGATTCACTACTTCGTTCCACAGTATCTTGCGAAGTTTCACCTTCTTGCTATGCGTTTTAAAGGAGTTATAGTAGGTTTTGCGTTTTGTACCAGTACTTCGTTCATTTTGGACGAATCTTCTCGAATTTTTTTTTGGAACGTTTGTTGCGTACTTGCGTATTTACAGACGAAATTAATAAAGTAGTAACAAAATGGACCACAAAAGTCACAAAAATGATAATATGAAGCTAGGGACTTTCTGAAATAGTATGTGTA
>NW_013943559.1:0-571 GCF_000517525.1 Limulus polyphemus
ACAATAAGAAGACACAAGATTTAACAAAACTGTTTACTGTCAATAGGAAGACACAAGATTTAACAATACTGTGTACTGTCAATAAGAAGACACAAGATTTAACGATATTGTGTACTTTCAATAAGAAGACACAAGATTTAACCATACTGTGTACTGTCAATAAGAAGACACAAGAGATAACAATACTGTGTACTATCAATAAAAAGTCACAAGATCTAAAGATACTGTGTAATGTCAATAAGAAGACAAAAGATTTAACGATACTGTGTACTTTCAATAAGAAGACACAGATTTAACAATACTGTGTACTGTCAATAAGAAGACACAAGATTTAACAATACTGTGTACTATCAATAAAAAGACACAAGATTTAACGATACTGTGTACTATCAATAAAAAGACACAAGATTTAACGATACTGTGTACTGTCAATAAGAAGACACAAGATTTAAAGATACTGAGTAATGTCAATAAGAAGACACAAGATTTAACAATACTGTGTACTGTCAATAAGAAGACAAGAGATTTAACAACACTGGTGTACTTTCAATAAGAAGACACAAGATTTAAC
>NW_013943560.1:0-313 GCF_000517525.1 Limulus polyphemus
ACTGGTATGTTACTACTTGTTTAAATGTCGTTAATATCTACTGTTGTTTAATGTTGATCTTTGACACTAGTATGTTACTACCTGTTTAAATGTCGTTAATATCTACTGTTGTTTAATGTTGGTCTTTGACACTGGTATGTTACTACCTGTTTAATGTCGTTAGTATCTACTGTTGTTTAATTTTGGCATTTGACAATGGTATATTACTACCTGTTTAAATGTCGTTAATATCTACTGTTGTTTAATGTTGGTCTTGACACTGGTATGTTACTACCTGTTTAAATCCGTTAATATACTACTGTTGTTTAATGTT
>NW_013943561.1:0-252 GCF_000517525.1 Limulus polyphemus
AACTACATCATTGTACCATTTCATACGTAGTGTGATATCACTGATATAAAGTTGTGGTGTAATGTATCAGAACTACATCATTGTACCATTTCATATGTAGTGTGATATCACTGATATAAAGTTGTGGTGTAATGTATCAGAACTACATCATTCTACCATTTCATACGTAGTGTGATATCACCGATATAAAGTCATGATGTAATGTATCAGAACTACATCATTCTACCATTTCATACGTAGTGTGATATCACC
>NW_013943562.1:0-209 GCF_000517525.1 Limulus polyphemus
AAATCTTGTGTATTTTTATTGATAGTACACAGTATTGCTAAATCGTGTGTCTTCTTATTGATAGTACACAGTATTGTTAAATCTTGTGTCTTCTTATTGAAAGAACACATTATTGTTAAATCTTGTGTCTTCTTATTGACAGAACACAGTATCGTTCAAATCTTGTGTCTTCTTATTGACAGTAGACAGTATCGTTAAATCTTGTGTCT
>NW_013943563.1:0-364 GCF_000517525.1 Limulus polyphemus
CCCACTATCCATCTCTATTAAAAGACCTACCAGCCACTATCCATATATCATGAATGACCTACCAGCCACTATCCATATATAATGAAAGACCTAACAGCCACTATCCATCTGTATTAAAAGACCTACCAGCCACTATCCATCTGTATTAAAAGACCTACCAGCCACTATCCATCTGTATTAAAAGACCTACCAGACACTATCCATCTGTATTAAAAGACCTACCAGTTACCATTCATCTATATTAAAAGACCTACCAGCCACTATCCGTATATCATGAAATTTCTACAAGCCACTATCCATCTGTATTAAAAAACCTACCAGCCACTATCCATCTGTATTAAAATACCTACCAGCCACTATCCAT
>NW_013943564.1:0-739 GCF_000517525.1 Limulus polyphemus
CGATACTGTGTACTGTCAATAAAAGACACAAGATTCAACGATACTGTGTACTGTCAATAAGAAGACACAAGATTTAACGATACTGTGTACTGTCAATAAGAAGACACACTATTTAACGATACTGTGTACTGTCAATAAGAAGACACAAGATTTAACGATACTGTGTACTGTCAATAAGAAGACACAAGATTTAACGATACTGTGTACTGTCAATAAGAAGACACAGTATCGTTAAATCTATCGTTAAATCTTGTGTCTTCTTATTGACAGTACACAGTATTGTTAAATCTTGTGTCTTCTTATTCACAGTACACAGTATTGTTAAATCTTGTGTCTTCTTATTGAAAGTACAGAGTATCGTTAAATCTTGTGTCTTCTTATTGACAGTACACAATATCGTTAAATATTGTGTCTTCTTATTGACAATACAGAATCTTGTGTCTTCTTATTGACAGTACACAGTATCGTTTCTAGTGTCTTCTTATTGACAGTACACACTATCGTTAAATCTTGTATCTTTAAATCTTTTGGCTCGTTCTGTGTACTGTCAATAAGAAGACACAAGATTTGTACACTCTATCGTTTTTCAATAAGAAGATTAAATCTTGTGTCTTCTTATTGAGAGTACAAAGTATTGTTAAATCTAGTGTCTTCTTATTGACAGTAAACACTATCGTTTAGTCTTGTGTCTTCTTATCGACAGTACATAGTATTCTTAAATCGAGTGTTAAGAAGACAC
>NW_013943565.1:0-330 GCF_000517525.1 Limulus polyphemus
CTATAATAACCGGACAAACATACACATATTGATGTCAACTAATGGTTTATATAATAAACGGACAAACATACACATATTGATGTTAAATAATAGTTTCTATAATAACCGGACAAACATACACATATTGATGTCAACTAATGGTTTATATAATAAACGAACAAACATACACATATTGATGTTAACTAATAGTTTCTATAATAAACGGACAAACATACATATATTGATGTCAAATAATGGTTTATATAATAAACGGACAAACATACACATATTGATGTCAAATAATGGTTTATATAATAAACGGACAAACATACACATATTGATGTCAACTGA
>NW_013943566.1:0-296 GCF_000517525.1 Limulus polyphemus
GTGCGACTGTTGAAATTAAGTGTATCACAAAGTTATATTCAGAAAGAATAAACCAGTTTTATTTAAGAAAGAACTTCTATCGGTAAAGTTTCTTCGGAAAGAATTTTTACGGAAAATTAACTAACGAACGGAGACGTAATAATATATATAAAACAAAATTTTTAGGTATAAGGTAGTTGCATGTATACAACTTAACTCGTTTAACGATACATCTTTATAATACAGTATAAATATCTTATATGTATATTACAGCTCTCTTTATCAAGTGGCCATTAGGAAACAAAAGTTTTGTGACG
>NW_013943567.1:0-326 GCF_000517525.1 Limulus polyphemus
GGTGTTCGTGGAGTTGTCGTACCAAATAACGCTAAAAATGAGTATGGGGTTATAAATTCGGTAACTACAGTTAAACCTAGGTGTTTATAGAGTAGTTGTACCAAGTAAGGCTAAAGATGAGTATGGTGGTTAGAAATTCGGAAACTAGAGTTACACCTAGGTGTTCGTGTAGTTGTTGTACCAAATAACGCTAAAGATGCGTATGGTGGTTACAAATTCGGTAACTAGAGTTACACCTAGGTGTTCGTGGAGTTGTTGTACCAAACAACGCTAAAGATGAGTACGGGTTACACATTCAGTAACTAGAGTTACACCTAGGTGTTCAT
>NW_013943568.1:0-417 GCF_000517525.1 Limulus polyphemus
CACAATATTTAACAATACTGTGTACTATCAATAAGAAGACACGAGATTTCACAATACTGTGTACTATCAATAAGAAAACACAAGATTTAACAATACACTGTAATGTCGATAAGAAGACACAAGATATAAGAATACTGTGTACTATCACTAACAAGCCGCAAGATTTAACGATACTATGTACTGTCAATAAGAAGACACAAGATTTAACAATAATGTGTACTGTCGATAAGAAGACACAAGATTTAAAAATACTGGGTACTGTCAATGTTAAATCTTGTGTCTTCTTATTGACAGTACACAGATCAATAAGTCTTGTGTCTTCTTATTGACAGTACACAGTATCGTTAAATCTTGTGGCTTGTTAGTGATAGTACACAGTATTCTTATATCTTGTGTCTTTTTTAACAATACTGTGTA
>NW_013943569.1:0-626 GCF_000517525.1 Limulus polyphemus
AACTACTCCATGAACACCTAGGTGAAACTCTAGTTACCGAATGTTTAACCCCCATACCCATCTTTAGCGTTTTTTGTTACAACAACTCCACGAACACCTAGGAGTAACTCTATTTACAGAGTTTATAACCACCATAATCATCTTTAGCTTTACTTGGTACAACTACTCCACGAACACCTAGGTGTATTTCTAGTTACCGAATTTATAACCACTATACTCATCTTTAGCCTTACTTGGGACAACTACTCCATGAACACCTAGGTGAAACTCTAGTTACCGAATGTGTAACCCCCATACCCATATTTAGCGTTATTTGTTTAGTTATACCTAGGTGTTCATGGAGTAGGTGTGCCAAGTAAGGCTAAACATGAGTATGGTGGTTATAAATTAGATATCTGTAGTTACACCTAGGTGTTCATGGAGTAGTTGTACCAAGTAAGGCTAGTTACCGAATTTATAACCACCATACTCATCTTTAGCGGTATTTGGTACAACAACTCCACGAACACCTAGGTGTAACTATAGTTACCGAATTTGTAACCACAACAATCATCTTTAGCCTTACATGGTACAACTACTCCATGAATACCTAGATGTAACTATAGTTGCCGAATTTATAACTAACA
>NW_013943570.1:0-673 GCF_000517525.1 Limulus polyphemus
TTTTAATCCTTCTTAAACAATATTTTGTCGACTGTTATAACGGTCTTTTAGTCTTCCTTCCACTAGATTTTGTTGACACCTATATGGGTCGTTTTCGTCAGTTTCCACTATATTTTGTCGACTGTTATAACGGTCTTATAGTCTTCCTTCCTATATATTTTGTTGACATTGATAAGGGTCCTTTTAGAAATCTAGTGGAAAACGGATTGACTTTGAAACGTGTTATTAGTTTTCTTCAACTCGATTTTTTCGACTTTCATAACTGTGTTTTTAGGCCTTCTTAGACTAGATATTTTCGACTTTGATAGAAGTGTAAGAAAGACTAAAAATACCAACAGTCGAGAGAATATAGTTTAAGAAGGATTAAAAATACCATTATGAAAGTCATTAAAATATAAAAAGTTCTTTTAGTTTTCCTTTCACTAGATTTTGTTGACATTGATATGGGTCGTTTTTGTCAGTTTTCAACTATATAGTCGACAAGTTATAACGGACTTTTAGTCTTCATTCCTCCATATTTTGTTGACATTGATAAGGGTCCTTTTAGTCAGTTTTCCATTAGATTTTGTTGACTTTGAAAACGTGTTTTTAGTTTTCTTCCACTCGATTTTTTCGACTTTCATAACTGACTTATTAGGCCTTCTTAGATTAGTTATTTTTGACTTGATAGCGC
>NW_013943571.1:0-213 GCF_000517525.1 Limulus polyphemus
TGATAGTACACAGTATTTTTAAATCTTGTGTCGTCCTATTGGCAGAACACAGTATTGTTAAATCTTGTGTCTTGTTATTGATAGTACACAGTATCGTTAAATCTCGTGTCTTCTTATTGATAGTACACAGTATTGTTAAATATTGTGTCTTCTTATGGACAGTACCCAGTATTGTTAAATCTTGTGTCTTCTTATTGATAGTACACAGTATCC
>NW_013943572.1:0-449 GCF_000517525.1 Limulus polyphemus
GTTACCGAATTTATAACAACCATACTCATCTTGAGCCTTACTTGGTACAACTATTCCATGAACACTTAGGTGTAACTCTAGTTACCGAATTTATAACCACCATATTCATCTTTAGCCTTACTTGGAACATCTACTCCATAAACACCTAGGTGTAACTCTAGTTACCGAATTTATAACCACCATACTCATCTTTAGCCTTAATTGGTACAACTACTCCATGAACACTTTGGTGTAACTCTAGTTACAGAATTTATAACCACCATACTCATCTTTAGCGTTATTTGGTACAACTTCTAAATGAACACCTAGGTGTAACTCTAGTTACAGAATTGATAACCATTATACTCATCATTAGCCTTACTTGGTACAACTACTCCATGAACACTTAGGTGTAACTATAGTTACCGAATTTATAACCACTGTAAAATAAGGCTAAAGACGAGGGGTAC
>NW_013943573.1:0-318 GCF_000517525.1 Limulus polyphemus
GTACGTCAGCTGTGTAGGTTATCTTGATTATGTACTACATTGGGGTACTTCAGATGATTAACATGGGTAAACGTTTTTCCCATGTGTGTTTTCCTATGTTTTCCACGTACGTCAGCTGTGTAGGTTATCTTGATTATGTACTGCATTGGGGTACTTTAGGTGATTAAAAAATTGTTTACCCAAGCCCCATGTGTGTTTCCTATGTTTTCCACATACGTCAACTGTGTAGGTTATCTTGATTATGTACTGCATTGGAGTACTTCAGGTGATTAACTTGGGTAAGCGATTTTCCCATGTGTGTTTCCCTATGTTTTCCAC
>NW_013943574.1:0-313 GCF_000517525.1 Limulus polyphemus
GTGTACTGTCAATAAGAAGATAAAGGATTTATCAATACTGTGTACTGTCAATAAGAAGACACAAGATATAACAATAATGTGTCCTGACAATAAGAAGATAAAGGATTTATCAATACTGTGTACTGTCAATAAGAAGACACAAGATTTAACAATACTGTGTCCAGTCAATAAGAAGATACAGGATTTATCAATACTGTGTACTGTCAATAAGAAGACACAAAATTTAACAATACTGTGTCCTGTCAATAAGAAGATACATGATTTATCAATACTGTGTACTGTCAATAAGAAGACACAAAATTTAAGAATATTG
>NW_013943575.1:0-336 GCF_000517525.1 Limulus polyphemus
CCACCATACTCATCCATAGCCTTACTTGGTACAACTACTCCATGAACACCTAGGTGTAACTATTGTTACCGAATATATAACCACCATACTCATTTTTAGCCTTACTTGGTACAACTACTCCATGAACACCTAGGTGTAACTCTAGATTCCGAATTTATCTTTTAACCACCATACTCATCTTTAGCCTTACTTGGTACAACTACTCCATGAACACCTAGGTGTAACTCTAGTTACCGAATGTGTAACCCCATACTCATCTTTAGCGTTATTTGGTACAACAACTCCAGGAACACGTAGGTGTAGCTCTAGTTACCGAATTTATAACCACCATACTCA
>NW_013943576.1:0-392 GCF_000517525.1 Limulus polyphemus
CAATAGTCCAACAGGCCACAGGGTGAGAATATTTTATTAGGTTGGATAATAGTCCAACAGGCCACAGGGTGAGAATATTTGAATAGTTTGGACAATAGTCCAACAGGCCACAGGGTGAGAATATTTTACTAGGTTGGATAATAGACCAACAGGCCACATTGGATAATAGTCCAACAGGCCACAGGGTGAGAATATTTGATTAGGTTGGATAATAGTCCAACAGGCCACAGGGTGAGAATATTTTATTAGGTTGGATAATAGTCCAACAGGCCACAGGGTGAGAATATTTGAATAGTTTGGACAATAGTCCAACAGGCCACAGGGTGAGAATATTTTACTAGGTTGGATAATAGACCAACAGGCCACAGGGTGAGAATATTTGAATAGTTTGG
>NW_013943577.1:0-867 GCF_000517525.1 Limulus polyphemus
GTTAAATCTTGTGTCTTCTTACTGACAGTACACAGTATCGTTAAATCTTGTGTCTTCTTATTGACAGGACACATTATTGTTAAATCTTGTGTTTTCTTACTGACAGTACACATTATCGTTGAATATTGTGTTTTCTTATTGACAGTACACAGTATAGTTAAATCTTGTGTCTTCTTATTGACAGTACACAGTATCGTTAAATCTTGTGTCTTCTTATTGACAGTACACAGTATCGTTAAATCTTGTGTTTTCTGATTGACAGCACACATTATTGTTAAATCTTGTGTTTTCTTACTGACAGTACACATTATCGTTAAATATTGTGTCTTTTTATTGATAGTACACAGTATTGCTTAATCGTGTGTCTTCATATTGATAGTACACATTATTATTAAATCTTGTGTCTTCTTATTGACAGTACACAGTATTGTTAAATATTGTGTCTTCTTATTGACAAAACACAGTATCGTTAAATATTGTGTCTTTTTATTGATAGTACACAGTATTGCTTAATATTGTGTCTTCTTATTGAAAGAACACAGTATCGTTAAATCGTGTCGTCTAATTGAGAGTACACAGTATCGTTAAATCTTGTGTCTTCTTATTGACAATACACAGTATCGTTAAATCTTGTGTCTTCTTATTGACAGTACACAGTATCGTTAAATCTTGTGTCTTCTTATTGACAGTACACATTATCGTTAAATCTTGTGTGTTCTTATTTGCAGTACACAATATAGTTAAATCATGTGTTTTCTTCTTGAAAGTACACAGTATTTTTAATTCTTGTGTCTTCTTATTGACAGTACACAGTATCATTAAATCTTGATTCTTCTTATTGACAGTACACAGTATCGTTAAATCGTG
>NW_013943578.1:0-469 GCF_000517525.1 Limulus polyphemus
ATTTTTGCTTTTTGGTGAAAATATGAACAGTTTTGGAAAATAGAAAAAGGCGCTTTTATTAAGGCAAAATTAATAGAAAAATATCGGATGATGCTTATTTCATCGTAAAATTGAGACATTATACCATTAACGAAAAATATTATGTCACGTAAAAACCTAAAAAAATTGAACTTAAAGAATCGCTTTTAAAATAGGATTATTCAAACAAAAACGCCACTCTATAAAACCAAGACGTCTTCCTATGAATTAACTGCACCTTTTTGGATTCTTTATACTCAGGCTTAGCGAAAATTTTGACAAAAGGATATCCATTTTGGAAAGTCTTACATCAAGGACTACTTTGTATTGAAATATGAAGAAAAACAATTTTTTTGAAAATTTTGGCAAAAACATGGGCTATAGCCTTTGCTTTTTGGTGAAAATATGAACATTTTTGGAAAATAGAAAAAGGCGCTTTTATTAAGGCAAA
>NW_013943579.1:0-333 GCF_000517525.1 Limulus polyphemus
GACACAATATTCAACGATAATGTGTACTGTCAGTAAGAAAACACAAGATTTAACAATAATGTGTCCTGTCAATAAGAAGGCACAAGATTTAACAAAAATGTGTACTGTCATTAAGAAGACACAAAATTTATCGATACTGTGTACTTTCAAAAAGAAGACACAAGATTTAACAATACTGTGTACTGTCAATAAGAAGACACAAGATTTAACAAAAATGTGTATATCGTTAAATCTTGTGTCTTCTTATTAACAGCTGTGTACTGTCAACTTAAGACACAAGATTTAACAGTACACAGTATCGTGTCTTCTTATTGAAGTTAAATCTTCAATACT
>NW_013943580.1:0-1335 GCF_000517525.1 Limulus polyphemus
ATATCGCGAGGAGATACAGATTACACAACCAGTTCCAGTTACTGTTTTAAATCCTTGTTGAATGTCTTCTTTAGCTTGAAAAACCAACATGATAAATTTGAATGTGATAGATAAATAAAACTTTTCTTTTTGTTTTAGCATGTAATATGAGAACAGTAATCAGTGATTAGTTTTGTTCACACAAGGATCTAAAATTTTGAACTTCCTGTGTAGCAGTAGTCAGTGAAGGTTGGCTTGTGATGTCAATCTTGCTAAACAGTTCTTGTTACACTTCTGTTATTGTTGCACGGTTTGCTACTTCTGCTTGCAAATTTGCAACTGTCTTATTTTTGTGGAGTACAGTGTAAAAACAGTGAAGGAACAAGGAGTTTCTTTAGGTTTCTCAAAGTTCAGAAACTGAGAAGGCTGTGGATGGAAAGTGTGGGATTCACGTGAAACAGCTTTATCATGTTTAGTTTATTTTCAATGCACAAATATGAGGTAAAGCCTGAATTCATAAAGAGTTTAAGCTTCAAACTTGATAAAACATTAAAGATAAATGTGGGCGGTTCTTTTCCCCCTGTATAACTGAAGAAAAATGAAGAGGGATTATCACTAGAAATTCAAATTAAGAGGAATACACCAGGGATGTGTCCTTTCCCCATGTCTATTTAATTTGTACACAGAAAACATCTTTCATAACACTGCCACCATGCCACCAATCTTAATACCTTTGTTACTCTTAAATAATTTAAGATATGCTGATAACACTTTACTGATGGCTGAAACAGAACAAGACTTATATTTGAATGATATTTTGAAATTTTCATTCCATACCTCATTCCTGTGTTATTTGCATCATGAATGCTAGGAAGACAGAGTATGCTGATAAGTAGACATGATAATAAGTCAGAAATTCAGATAAAATTAGAAGAAAATGACGTACAAGTAGAGAAATTCACATACTTCAGCCAGACCATCACGTGATGGGAAAATGTGAAGCTAAATAGTGAAGAGGATTGAGGTGGCAAGAGGTGCCTTTAATAGTATGAAGTGCTATATAAGGTTAACTGTTATGTGGCTGTGGAACATGGACCTTGACACAAGCATTGATTAACAAACTGGAAGCATTTGAGATGTGGGTGTAAAGACCAACTAGAGGATCAAATAGAAGAGAAAAGATACAGGGGAAGACCAAGAACAGAGTAGATAGCAAATATTAAAGAGTGGACTGAAATAGCAAAATATGAAAACCTGGTGACAAAAGCACAGAACAGACAGAAGTGGAGGTTTGTGACAGCCAACCTTCCTGAGGAAGATGACACATGATGATGATGAGGGGGGAAAAAAGAAAAG
>NW_013943581.1:0-365 GCF_000517525.1 Limulus polyphemus
TATTAACTAAATGTTGGTCTAATAACTACTATTAACTAAATGTTGGGCTAATAACTATTATTAACTAAATGTTGGTCTAATAACTACTATTAACTAAATGTTGGTTTAATAACTATTTTTAACTACATATTGGTCTAATAACTATTATTAACTACATGTTGGTCTAATAACTACTATTAACTAAATGATTGTCTTATAACCAAAATTAACTAAATGTTGGTGTAATAACTATTATTAACTACATGTTGGTCTCATTACTACTATTAACTAAATGTTGGTCTAATAACTATTATTAACTACTTATTGGTCTAATGACTATCATTAACTACATGTTAGTCTAATAACTACTATTAACTAAATGTTGG
>NW_013943582.1:0-532 GCF_000517525.1 Limulus polyphemus
ATATATTCTAATTGTGGTATGACTGATAATGTTTTACAATAGTAATTATATATTCTAATTGTGGTATGACTGATAATGTTTTACAATAGTATTTATATATTCTAATTGTGGTATGGCTGATAATGTTTTACAATAGTATTTATATATCCCGATTACAGTATGACTGATAATGTTTTACAATAGTATTTATATATTCCAATTGTGGTATGACTGATAATGTTTTACAATAGTATTTATATATTCTAATTGTGGTATGGCTGATAATGTTTTACAATAGTATTTATATATTCTAATTGTGGTATGGCTGATAATGTTTTACAATAGTATTTATATATTCTAATTGTGGTATGGCTGATAATGTTTTACAATAGTATTTATACATTCCAATTGTGGTATGACTGATAATGTTTTACAATAGTATTTATATATTCTAATTGTGGTATGGCTGATAATGTTTTACAATAGTATTTATATATTCTAATTGTGGTATGACTGATAATGTTTTACAATAGTATTTATATATTCCAATTGT
>NW_013943583.1:0-464 GCF_000517525.1 Limulus polyphemus
CTTGTGTGTTCTTATTGATAGTGCACAGTATTTATAAATCTTGTGTCTTTTTATTCACAGTATACAGTATTGTTAAATCTTGTGTCTTCTTATTGACAGTACACAGTATTGTTAAATCTTGTGTCTTCTTATTGACAGTACAAAGTATCGTTAAATCTGTGTCTTCTTATTGATAGTACAAAGTATTGTTAAATCTTGTGTCTTCTTATTGACAGTACACAGTATTGTTAAATCTTGTGTCTTCTTATTGACAGTACACAGTATCGTTAAATCTTATGTCTTCTTAGTGACAGTACACAGTATCGTTAAATCTTGTGTCTTTTTATTGATAGTACACAGTATTGTTAAATCGTGTGTCTTCTTATTGACAGTACACAGTTTTGTTAAGTCTTGTGTCTTGTTATTGAAAGTACACAGTATCGTTAAATCTTGTGTTCTCTTACTGATAGTACACATTATAGTTA
>NW_013943584.1:0-477 GCF_000517525.1 Limulus polyphemus
TTGTTAAATCTTTTGTGTTCTTATTGATAGTACACAGTATTTATAAATCTTGTGTCTTCTTATTGACAGAACACAGTATCGTTAAATCTTGTGTCTTCTTATTGACAGTACACAGTATTGTTAAATCTTGTTTCTTCTTATTGACCATACACAGTATCGTTAAATCTTGTGTCTTCTTATAAACAGTTCACAGTATTGTTAAATCGTGTGTCCTCTTATTGACAATACACAGTTTTGTTAAATCTTGTGTCTTCTTATTGACAGTACACAGTATCGTTAAATCTTGTGTCTTCTTATTGACAGTACACAGTATTGTTAAATCTTGTGTCTTTTTATTGACAGTACACAGTATTGTTAAATCTTGTGTTTTCCTATTGAGAGTACACAGTATTGTTAAATCTTGTGTTTTCCTATTGAGAGTACACAGTATTGTTAAATCTTGTGTCTTCTTACTGACAGTACACAGTATAGTTAAAT
>NW_013943585.1:0-391 GCF_000517525.1 Limulus polyphemus
GTCATCGGTATTTTCTATGACTCCCTTCGGACCTGTCCACGTGTAGCCGAAAACACCAGTGACTGAATGTTCAAGCTCATACTGGTTAGGGATACAGTAAACCACGTATGGCCTGCCTTGTTCTATGTATTCAGGAATAATATTTACTTCTTCGGGCCGAATTTATGGCCCATGAATGTGATTTTTCATGCCGATTCCAAGATTCTCACCATTTAGAAATACGCACCATGGTACACGTGGGAGTTTCTAACAGAAATGGACTGAAATCACACCCCATTTTCATAGAAGACTTTTTAATTCTAACTACTGATTGTAATGGTCACGAACTGTTGATAAAAGAAAGTATACATGTTATGAACGAAAATCCAAGTCTCAATAGAAATTTAAACTC
>NW_013943586.1:0-227 GCF_000517525.1 Limulus polyphemus
CTTGCAGGGTCTTCGGCTCAGTCCATCAACATTACCATGAGATTTTCCTTCTCTATATTCAATATTATAATTATATTGGTCTATTTTTCCGATCAAACGTGCTAGTTATCCCTCTGGGTTCTTTAATGATCTTAATCTGCGTAACGCAGCATGGTCTGTCCTGATGGTAAACCTTGCACCATAGAGGTAAGGATGGAAATATGTCAGACTCTTTACTATAGCAAGGA
>NW_013943587.1:0-479 GCF_000517525.1 Limulus polyphemus
ACAGTTTTATTAAATCTTGTGTCTTCTTATTGACAGTACACAGTATTGTTAAATCTTGTGTCTTCTTATTGAAAGTACATAGTATCGTTAAATCTTGTGTCTTTTTATTGATAGTACACAGTATCGTTAAATCCTGTGTCTTCTTATTGACAAGACAAAGACACAAGATTTAACGATACTGTGTACTGTCAATAAGAAGACACAAGATTTAACGATACTGTGTACTGTCAATAAGAAGACACAAGATTTAACGATACTGTGTTCTGTAAATAAGAAGACACAAGATTTAACGATACTGTGTACTATCAATAAAAAGACACACTATTTAACGATACTGGTTACTGTCAATAAGAACAAGCCACAAGATTTAACGATAGTGTGTACTTTCAATAAGAAGACACAAGATTTAACAATACTGTGTACTGTCAATAAGAAGACACAAGATTTAACGATTCTGTGATTGACAGTACACAGTATCG
>NW_013943588.1:0-618 GCF_000517525.1 Limulus polyphemus
CTTGTGTCTACTTATTGACAGTGCACAGTATTGTTAAATCCTGTGTCTTCTTATTGACAGTACACAGTATTGATAAATCCTGTATCTTCTTATTGACAGGACACAGTATTGTTAAATTATGTCTTCTTATTGACAGTACACAGTATTGATAAATCCTGTATTTTCTTATTGACAGGACACAGTATTTTTAAATCTCGTGTCTTTTTATTGACAGTACACAGTATCGTTAAATATTTTGGCTTGTTATTGATAGTACACAGTATCATTAAATCTTATGACTTGTTATGATAGTACACAGTATCGTTAAATCTTGTTGTCTTCTTATTGACAGTACACAGTATTGATAAATCCTTTATCTTCTTATTGACAGGACACAGTATTTTTAAATTATGTGTCTTCTTATTGACAGTACACAGTATTGATAAATCCTGAATCTTCTTATTGACAGGACAAAGTATTGATAAATCCTTTATCTTCTTTTTGACAGGACACAGTATTGTTAAATCTTGTGTCTTCTTTTTGACAGTACACAGTATTGATAAATCCTGTATCTTCTTATTGACAGGACACAGTATTGTTAGATCTTGTGTCTTCTTATTGACAGTATACAGTATCGTT
>NW_013943589.1:0-349 GCF_000517525.1 Limulus polyphemus
CTGTGTACTGTCAATACGAAGATACAAGATTTATCAATACTGTGTACTGTCAAAAAGAAGACACAAGATTTAACAATACTGTGTCCTGTCAATAAGAAGATACAGGATTTATCAATACTGTGTCCTGTCAATAAGAAGATACAGGATTTATCAAAAATGTACTGTCAATAAGAAGACACAAGATATAACGATACTGTGTACTGTCAATAAGAAGACAGAAAATTTAAAAATACCGTATCCTGTCAATAAGAAGATACAGGATTTATCAACACTGTGTACTGTCAATTAGAAGACACAAGATTTAACAATACTGTGTCCTGTCAATAAGAAGATACAAGATTTATCAATC
>NW_013943590.1:0-339 GCF_000517525.1 Limulus polyphemus
ATGACTACCTGTCTATATGTGGGCTTATGGCAAATCTTTATATAGCATGACTACTTATCTATATGTGGGCTAATGGCAAATCTTTATATAGGATGACTACCTGTCTATATGTGGGCTAATGGCAAATCTTTATATAGAATGAGTACTTGTCTGTATGTGGGCTAATGGCAAATCTTTATATAGGATGAGTACTTGCCTATATGTGGGCTAATGGCAAATCTTTATATAGGATGAGTACCTGTCTGTATGGGCTAATGGCAAATCTTTATATAGGATGACTACCTGTCTATATGTGGGCTTATGGCAAATCTTTATATAAGATGACTAACTGTCTATATA
>NW_013943591.1:0-532 GCF_000517525.1 Limulus polyphemus
GTCTCTTCTTATTGACAGTACACAGTATCGTTAAATCTTGTGTTTTCTTATTGACAGTACTAAGTATTGTTAAATCTTATGTCTTCTTATTGACAGTACACAGTATTGTTAAATCTTGTGTCTTCTTATTGAAAGTACACAGTATCATTAAATCTTCTGTCTTCTTATTGACAGTACACAGTATCGTTAAATCTTGTGTCTTCTTATTGACAGTACTCAGTATCGTTAAATCTTGTGTCTTATTATTGACAGTACATAGTATCGTTAAATCTTGTGTCTTCTTATTGACAGTACATAGTATTGTTAAATCTTATGTCTTCTTATTGACAGTACACAGTATCGTTAAATCTTGTGTCTTCTTATTGACAGTACACAGTATCGTTAAATCTTGTGTCTTCTTATTGACAGTACACAGTATCGTTAAATCTTGTGTCTTTTTATGGCACAAGATTTAACAATAATGTTTCCTGTCAATAAGAAGACACAAGATATAACGATACTGTGTACTATTTTTTCTTAATGACAGTACACA
>NW_013943592.1:0-478 GCF_000517525.1 Limulus polyphemus
GTTGTAGAAAACTTGAAGATAGCTTATATATGCGGAAACATCTGTTAGCTGAGTTCTTGCACAGATCTTAAAATATAACGTTGATAAACGGAAACATCGGCACATGTAGACATGTAAATCTTGAAAGTCGAGTTGTTCAAAACTTGAAAATAGCGTTGATAACTGGACCAATTGTTGGTTGAGATGTTGCAAAGGAAATATCTGCTGAAGCTTTTCGCCAGACACTAATCATAGCAGAACTGTCTGGAAAATGATCTATAGGAAGTAGTACAGCTTATAAAATGAGTCAGCTTAACGTAGGCCGATAAGGCAATCACTGATTGGCATAGCCTTTAGCCAATCAGGAAATGTCACAGACCTACTGAAGGATGTGTACATTGTATAGGAATTCTTTTTGGCGGAAAAGAACAGGTTTATGTGTTTTAATAAAGATGGCTTCCAAAATATAGAGATGAATGGTCAACCGACCGTTTGTAAT
>NW_013943593.1:0-389 GCF_000517525.1 Limulus polyphemus
CACCAGTCACGTGACCTCGATGACGCAACACTGTCCCTCTTAGTATTGTTCGTCCCAAACAATTGCCACTTATAATAAACCAATAACAATTAACAATAACTTAATTAACTGTACAGAATTACAAACACAAAATTACAATTCAACAAAGTCTCTTAATTTTACGGGACGTATCTTCTTCCGTACTGGTCTCCGTCTCGTTGGCTTCTGCTTCACGTGGGGTTCATCTGCTTTATCAGTAAATGTCCTATCATCGGTATCAGTCACATCAGTGGTAGTAACTTCACCAAGAGCTTCACCGTTTCCCTTCTCAAAACTGAGTAGAGTTTCTTCTTCGACGGTGGCTTCTTCAGGTGTCACGTCTTCAGCAGCGTCATTTGTTCTGTTGTCAA
>NW_013943594.1:0-228 GCF_000517525.1 Limulus polyphemus
ATTTGATCTGAATATAATTGAATTATGCTAAATTTGACCTGAATATAACTTAATCATGTTAAATTTGACTTGAATATGACTTAATAACGTTAAATTTAGCATGAATATAACTTAATCAAGCTAAATTTGATCTGAATATAATTTAATCATGCTAAATTGTGATATGAATACAACTTAATAATGCTAAATTTGACCTGAATATAAATTAATCATGTTAAATTTGACCTG
>NW_013943595.1:0-501 GCF_000517525.1 Limulus polyphemus
ATACTTTGTTAGTCTAATATATGTATTGTTTAATGTGTCTCTAAATTACATTTTGTTAGTGTAATATATGTATTGTTTAGTGTCTCTAAATTACACTTTGTTAGTCTAATATATGTATTGTTTAATGTCTAAATTGCACTTTGGTAGTCTAATATATGTATTGTTTAATGTGTCTCTAAATTACACTTTGTTAGTCTAATATATGTATTGTTTAATGTGTCTCTAAATTACACTTTGTTAGTCTAATATATGTATTGTTTAATGTCTCTAAATTGCACTTTGGTAGTCTAATATATGTATTGTTTAGTATGTCTCTAAATTACACTTTGTTAGTCTAATATATGTATTGTTTAATGTTTCTAAATTACACTTTGTTAGTCTGATATATGTATTGTTTAATATGTCTAAATTACAGTTTGTTAGTCTAATATATGTATTGTTTAATGTGTCTCTAAATTACACTTTGTTAGTCTGATATATGTATTGTTTAATATGTCTAAA
>NW_013943596.1:0-546 GCF_000517525.1 Limulus polyphemus
AACTAGAGTTACACCTAGGTGTTCGTGGAGTTGGTGTACCAAATAACGCTAAACATGAGTATGGGTTACACATTCAGTAACTAGAGTTACACCTAGGTGTTGATAGAGTAGTTGTACCAAGTAAGGATAAAGATGAATATGTTGGTTATAAATTCGGTTAGTAGAGTTAAACCTAGATGTTCGTGGAGTTAGAGAATTTAATAACGCTAAAGATGAGTATGGTGGTTATAAATTCGGTAACAATAGTTACACCTAGGTGTTCGTGGAGTAGTTGTACCAAGTAAGGCTAAAGATGAGTTTTATAAACACCATAGGTGTAACTTTAATTACCGAATCCATGAACACCTGTAGTTGTGCCAAGTAAGGCTAAAGATGAGTATGGGGTTAAAAATTCGGAAACTAGAGCTACACCTAGGTGTTCATGGAGTAGTTGTGCCAAGTAACGCTAAAGATGAATATGGTGATTATAAATTCGGTAACTAGAGTTACACCTAAGTGTTCATGGAGTAGTTGTACCAAGTAAGGCCAAAGATGAGTATGGTGGTT
>NW_013943597.1:0-212 GCF_000517525.1 Limulus polyphemus
ACATGCAAAATTCTAGCCTTCTATTATCATTTTTGCGACCATTCTGGTCGTTTTATGTTACTCGTTTTATTGGCTTTTCTGAAAGCGTATGTGTACTGCAGTGAAGCTTTTGGTTACTGATTGTTTTTCGATTTCTTGTTACCAGAGGGTCCTAAATTGATGATTCTTCACCAAATTTGGTATGTAGGTACACTTTAACGTTGCGTAGTAAT
>NW_013943598.1:0-226 GCF_000517525.1 Limulus polyphemus
GCATCAGGCATAGAAACAACGATTAGCTGTTGTTACGAAGACCTTTGACTACAGCATTAAACATATTTTCCACAATATAGTTTGTGTAAAAGCGTAGTTCTTTCTCTAAAATATATAATACAATATTATTAAACTGGCTCAGGGGATTTTGTAATCGTGGTAGAATAATAGGTCCGGTTTGAATAAACTATGAAATATAAGAAAATGGAATGTGTAAATAAAATCT
>NW_013943599.1:0-204 GCF_000517525.1 Limulus polyphemus
TTAAATTTTGTCTTCTTATTGATAGTACATAGGATTGTTAAATCTATGTGTCTTCTTATTGACAGTACACAGTATCGTTAAATCTTATGGCTTGTTATTGATAGTACACAGTATCGTTAAATCTTGTGTCTTCTTATCGAAAGTGAACAGTATTGTTAAATCTTGTGTCTTCTTATTGACAGTACACAGTATTGTTAAATCTCG
>NW_013943600.1:0-381 GCF_000517525.1 Limulus polyphemus
AAGACACTAACAAAACAAGTTGGAATAAAATGTAAGTCGATGAGTAACATTTTACTAAACCTTAGAACAACATAGAAGGACGCAACCATATTTATTATGATACCTAAACCATAAGGTATTGTGGGAGACGACTGGTTTTTGATGCAGTTTTAACTCATTCATAAATCGTTCACTAATTTATATAACACAATGTATTTTAATCATATTTCAGTACAAAGTTAAACTTTAAAACTTCAATATTTATATTGCATATGTTGAAAAAAAAGCGTTTCAATAACTAAAACTCATTTTCGCGTGAGCAAGAAAAATGATTAATAAGAAAACCAATTAATAGTTTTTAAGTGGCGGCTTCCACCGACTATTTACCCATCTCTAAAGTTC
>NW_013943601.1:0-446 GCF_000517525.1 Limulus polyphemus
CCGTACATACTGGATTGTGATGCTAGTAATGTCGGAATTGGAGGAGTATTGACTCAGAAAGTTGGCGAAAATGAACATGTGGTGGCCTACTTCAGTAGGGTTTTGAGTAGACGAGAGAGGAACTACTGTGTAACACGGAGGAAACTCCTTGCTATACTAAAGAGTCTGACATATTTCCACCCTTACCTCTATGGTGCAAGGTTTACCATTAGGACAGACTATGCTGTGTTACGCTGGTTAAGATCATTAAAGAACCCAGAGGGAAAACTAGCACGTTGGATCGGAAAAATAGACCAGTACAATTATAATATTGAATATAGAGAAGGAAAATACTCATGGTAATGCTGATGGACTGAGCTGAAGACCCTCGCAAAAATAGACTGCAGACATTGCTTCAAAGAGAGGTTGAACTAACTAGGTGCCACCAAGGTGAAGTCAAGCCGACT
>NW_013943602.1:0-515 GCF_000517525.1 Limulus polyphemus
TTATTGACAGGACACATTATTGTTAAATCTTGTGTTTCTTACTGACAGTACACAGTATCGTTAAATCTTGTGTCTTCTTATTGACAGTTCACAGTATCGTAAAATCGTGTGTCTTCTTATTGACAGGACACATTATTGTTAAATCTTGAGTTTTCTTTATTGACAGTACACACTATCGTTAAATCTTGTGTCTTATTATTGACAGTACACAGTATCGTTAAATCTTGTGTTTTCTTACTGACAGTACACATTATCGTTGAATATTGTGTCTTCTTATTGACAGTACACAGTATCGTTAAATCTTGTGTCTTCTTATTGACAGTACACAGTATTGTTAAATCTTGTGTCTTCTTATTGACAGTACACAGTATCGTTAAATCTTGTGTCTTCTTATTGACAGTACACAGTATCGTTAAATCTTGTGTCTTCTTATTGACAGTACACATTATCGTTGAATATTGTGGCTTCTTATTGACAGTACACAGTATCGTTAAATCTTGTGTCAATAAGAGGTT
>NW_013943603.1:0-287 GCF_000517525.1 Limulus polyphemus
GTTAAATCTTGTGTCTTCTTATTGACAGTACAAAGTATCGTTAAATCTTCTTATTGAAAGTACACAGTATCGTTAAATCTTGTGTCTACTTATTGACAGTACAAAGTATCGTTAACTCTTGTGTCTTCTTATTGACAGTACACAGTATCGTTAAATCTTGTGTCTTTTTCTGGATAGTACACAGTATTGCTAAATCGTGTGTCATTTTATTGAGAGTACACAGTATTGTTAAATCTTGTGTCTTCTTATTGACAGTACACAGTATAGTTAAATCTTGTGTCTTCTTA
>NW_013943604.1:0-317 GCF_000517525.1 Limulus polyphemus
GGAAACGAGAAGCGGCAAATTAGACTACAGCCTAGCAGATTTGATGGCAGCAATACAAAAACAAGAAAAGAAACAAGAAGAACGAGAAAATAAACAACAAAAGAAACAAGAAGAACGAGAAGCGAAATTACAACAGTTGTAAGAGGAAAAAGAAAATAAACAAGAAGAACGAGAAGCGAAATTACAACAGTTGTTAGAGGAAAAAGAAAATAAACAAGAAGAACGAGAAGCGGAAATTACAACAGTTGTTAGAGGAAAAAGAAATGAAACAAGCAGAGAGACAACAGCAGTTGCAAGAAAACCTGCAACAATGGCAG
>NW_013943605.1:0-502 GCF_000517525.1 Limulus polyphemus
GTTGACTGTTATATAATTATGTGTCTATCTGTAACATAAGTTAGTTATTCGTCATGTACTTCCATATAATGAAATGATTGGTTAAATTCGTTGACTGTTGTATTCTTGTGTATCAATCTGTAACATCAGTTAGTTAGTCCTAATTTACTTCCATTTCAATGAAATGATTGGTAAAAGATAATTATATAACCGCCAACCACCTATCTATCTGTAGCATCAGTTAGTTAGCCGTCATGTACTTCCATATAATCAATTGATTGGTTAAAGATGGTTGACTGTTATATAATTATGTATCTATCTGTAACATCAATTAGTTGGCTGTCATGTACTTCCATATAATCAATTTATTGGTTAAAGATGGTTGACTGTTATATAATTATGCATCTATCTGTAACATCAGCTAGTTAGCCGTCATGTTTTTCCATATAATCTATTGATTGGTTAAAGATGGTTGACTGTTATATAATTATATATCTATCTGTAGCATCAGGTAGTTAGTCTT
>NW_013943606.1:0-435 GCF_000517525.1 Limulus polyphemus
GTCCTTAGGTATGTCGTTTTTATTATTTTGGAAAATATAATTCCAAGTCCATTCCACGTAACGATAAAGCTGGTTGGTTTTATTATATATTGCTTCTTTCTTCTCATAGTGTTTACATTCTTTATTCACATACAGTCTTCGAGATAAATCATCAGTATTACCTAGCTTTTTGAAATGCGATAACTTGGAAACCAATTCAATGCTACATGATCTGGCTGAAGTTCGAACTTGTGTCTATACAACTGCTAATGGTAATTACTTATGTATCATGAAAGATTTAGTAGATTTTTTCAAGATATACAACATCTCCTTTCTGCAGCCATCCAATGCCACGGTATAGGAGACAATCACATACTATTTGTGGTAAAACTGTTATATTTTCTTTCTCTTGTTTATTATTGCTTGTTCTCGATCAGCCCTACAACAAACCTTGTT
>NW_013943607.1:0-405 GCF_000517525.1 Limulus polyphemus
AACTAGATTTACACTTAGGTATTCGTGGAGTTGTACTACCAAATAATTTTAAAGACGAGTATGTGGGTTACAAATTCGGTAACTAGAGTTACACCTAGGTGTTCGTGGAGTTGTTGTACCAAATAACGCTAACGATGAGTATGGTGGTTATAAATTCGGTAACTAGAGTTACACCTAGGTGTTCGTGGAGTTGTTGTACCAAATAACGCTACAGATGAGTATTGGTTACAAATTCAATAACTAGAGTTACACCTAGGTGTTCGTGGAGTTGGTGTATCAAATAACGCTAAAGGATGAGTATGGTGGTTATATATTCGGTAAATATAATTACATCTAGGTGTTCATGTAGTAGTTGTGCCAAGTAAAGCTAAAGATGATTATGGTGGTTACAAATTCGGTAACTAG
>NW_013943608.1:0-238 GCF_000517525.1 Limulus polyphemus
AGTTCTGTAAGACATACTTCTATATAAAGTTTTGTAAGGCATATTTCTATATAAAGTTCTGTAAGACATACTTCTATATAAAGTTTTGTAAGGCATACTTTTATATAAAGTTCTGTAAGACATACTTCTATATAAAGTTCTGTAAGACATACTTCTATATAAAGTTCTGTAAGACATATTTCTATATAAAGTTCTGTAAGACATATTTCTATATAAAGTTCTGTAAGACATACTTCAA
>NW_013943609.1:0-257 GCF_000517525.1 Limulus polyphemus
AGTAAAGAGTCTGACATATTTCCATCCTTACCTCTATGGTGCAAGGTTTACTATTAGGACAGACCATGCTGCGTTACGCTGGTTAAGATCATTAAAGAACCCAGAGGGACAACTAGCACGTTGGATCGGAAAAATAGACCAATATAATTATAATATTGGATATAGAGAAGGAAAATCCCATGGTACAGCTGATGGACTGAGCCAAAGACCCTGCAAAAATGACTGCAGACATTGCTGCAAAAGAGAGGTTGAACTAA
>NW_013943610.1:0-311 GCF_000517525.1 Limulus polyphemus
GGATTTATCAATACTGTGTATTGTCAATAAGAAGACACAAGGTTTAACGATACTGTGTACTATCATAACAATTCATAAGATTTAATGATACTGTGTACTATCAATAACAAGCCACAAGATTTAACAATACACTGTCCTGCCAATAAGAAGATACAGGATTGATAAATAACTGTGTCCTGTCAATAAGAAGATACAAGATTTATCAATACTGTGTACTGTCAATAAAAAGAAACATAATTTAACAATACTGTGTCCTGTCAATAAGAAGAAAAAGGATTTATCAATACTGTGTACTGTCAATAAGAAGACAC
>NW_013943611.1:0-319 GCF_000517525.1 Limulus polyphemus
CAAAGAATGTTTGTTACTGGCTAATTTTTAGATGAACAATGTTTGGTAATGGCTAATGGTTAGATGAACAATGTTTGCTTTTGACTAATGGTTAGATGAACAATATTTGGTATTGTCTAAGGGTTAGATGATTAATGGTAGATATTGGCTAAAGGTTCAATAAACAATGTTTGGTATTGACTAATGATTAGACAAACAATGTTTGTTACTGGCTAATGGTTAGATGAACAATGTTTGGTATTGGTTCATCTAACCATTAGTCAATACCAAACATTGTTCATCTAACCATTAGGCCAATATCTACCATTTAAAGGTTCAA
>NW_013943612.1:0-444 GCF_000517525.1 Limulus polyphemus
ATTACACACCGGACTTGCTACTGAATAACATACTTCTACTGTGATTCATATACACCAAAGTATAGTGTATCTCTTCATTATTACACACAGGACTTATAATGAATAACATACTTCTACTGTGATTCATATACACCAAAGTATAGTGTATCTCTTCATTAACTACACACAGTACTTGCTACTGAATAACATACCTCTACTGTGGTTCATATACATCAAAGTATAGTGTGTCTCTTCATTATTACACACAGTACTTGCTACTAAATAACATACCTCTACTGTGGTTCATATACACCAAAGTATAGTTTATATATTTATTATTACACACAGTACTTTTTACTGAATAACATACCTCTACTGTGGTTCATATACACCAAAGTACAGTGTATCTCTTCATTAATACACACAGTAATTGCTACTGAATTACATATCTCTACTGCGGTTCAT
>NW_013943613.1:0-889 GCF_000517525.1 Limulus polyphemus
GACAAAGTCGTCCTTTGGCTGTCAAGGAACAACATACACACTCTATGATTGGTATGGAACAACAAAGTCGTCCTGTGATTTGCAAGGAACAACATAGACACTCTATGATTGGTATGGAACAACAAAGTCGTCCTGTCACTGGCAAGGAACACCATAAAAGGACGACTATGTTGTTCCATACCAATCATAGAGTGGTGACTGGCAAGGAACAATATAGACACTCTATGATTGGTATGGAACAACATAGTCGTCCTGTGACTGGTAAGGAACAACATGGACACTCTATGATTGGTATGGAACAACATAGTCGTCCTGTGACTGGCAAGGAACAACATAGACACTCTGTGATTGGTATTGCTAGTCACAGGACGACTTTGTTGTTCCAGGAACAACAAAACACTCTATGATTGGTATGGAACAACATAGTCGTGCTGTGATTGGCAAGGGACAACATAGACACTCTATGATTGGTATGGAACAAGAAAGTCGTCCTGTGACCGGCAAGGAACAACATAGACACTCTATGATTGGTATGGAACAACATAGTCGTCCTGTGACTGGTAAGGAACAACATAGACACTCTATGATTTGTATGGAACAACAAAGTCGTCCTGTGACTGGCAAGGAACCACATAGACACTCTATGATTGGTATGGAACAACATAGTCGTCCTGTGACTCGTAAGGAACAACATAGACACTCTATGATTGGTATGGAACAACATAGTCGTCCTGTGACTGGCAAGGAACAACATAGACAATCTATGATTGGTATGGAACAACATAGTCGTCCTGTGACTGGCAAGGAATAACAAAGACACTCTATGATTGGTATGGAACAACATAGTAGTCCTGTGACTGGCAAGGAACAACATACACACTCTATGATT
>NW_013943614.1:0-233 GCF_000517525.1 Limulus polyphemus
TTAGCACAAAATATGTTGGCTGTTGATCTCACAAATTATTACCCCCTTTTTTTAAACATTCTGCGTACAGGCCTATTCGAGAAATATAATTTGTTTTCTAAACTAAGAAAGCAGGCGCCAAATAATTAATTTACGATTCTTATTTTAAGGTAATCAGCAGTATTCGCTCACGACCAAAGGTTTTATCGAAAGTTACTTTGAGACATATACACGTCAAAGAAGTCAATAAGTAG
>NW_013943615.1:0-301 GCF_000517525.1 Limulus polyphemus
GTACGTAATAAGATACGTCCAGTAAAATTAAGAGACTTTGTTGAATTGTAATTTTGTGTTTGTAATTCTGTACATTTTAATTAAGTTATTGTTAATTGTTATTGGTTTATTGTAAGTGGCTATTGTTCGGGACGAACAATATTAAGGAGGGGGCAGTTGTTGCGTCAGCGAGTCACATGACCACCATGACGCAACGTTTCTAGAACTATCATGTACTTTGGCGAATGTTCAAGTTCTTACTAGAAATAGGGTACGCTGGTATATAAAAGAAGGGAATGTGTGTATGGATAGTGAGTAATTG
>NW_013943617.1:0-941 GCF_000517525.1 Limulus polyphemus
ACAAGCATATATATATAAACACGTCTTAAATTCGAATTACTATGCTATAATATGACAATTTATATCAAGCTAAACTACTACGGTATTGATACTTTTAAGTTTAGATAATGAGCTTTTATATCTGTAGGCCTGTCTGTGTGTTTATTTTTCCGAACTATCTGTTTCTCCACCGCGACAAATCGAAACCTAGACTATAGCGTTATAAGTCCATAAATTAAAAACTATTGATAAAAACTATATTATTAAATAGTTATCAAAATATAGCTAAACAGTTTCAATATAGATAATGTAATGCTAATAAGAAATTTACTTTGGTAAAGCATAAAAAAATTAACACATATCCAGCGTCTAACCAATTCAGTAAATACAAATTCAGTAAGAGATCAATCCATAATAATAAATACTTCTAAA
Organism: Limulus polyphemus; assembly: GCF_000517525.1. NCBI lineage: Eukaryota > Metazoa > Arthropoda > Merostomata > Xiphosura > Limulidae > Limulus > Limulus polyphemus. Next base: position 412 of record NW_013943617.1, read on the forward strand.
AACAATTTGAAATTAAAATGGATCCCGTGGAGGATGAATAACTAAGTTCAGAGGTTTGTCTTGAGCCTGCTGACGATGTCTTAAAGCTGCATGAATGAGTGTTATCTCGAGGGCGTCTCGTGGTGGGTGCATCTGGACACAGTGAAATATGTAGTCTGACTGTTTTTTAAAAACGCTGTTGCATTCAAAACATTTGTAAGGAAAGCAGCACAATCGAATGTTTTCCTTTGTTAGAGAAATTCTGTCTGTTCCTTTAGTTTCCCTTCTGTTAATATCTTCTGCCATTGAAATTGACGGTTCTTCAGAAATAGACACTGGTAATTCGGGTGTATATACAATGGATTGATTATTAGATAATTTCTCACCATTGCTTTCCTCTTCTCTAGAAGACAAACCCAGAGACGATGATGAAGATGCTCCTGATTTTTTGGACACGGAATTCCTTTTTCGATGTTTCTTCTCTGGAATTCCGTGGATACGAAACTGATGTCACTCGAAGTTGCTTTTGTGACTGGTAACCGTGTGATATT
>NW_013943618.1:0-409 GCF_000517525.1 Limulus polyphemus
AGTATGGGGTTACACATTCAGTAACTAGAGTTACACCTACGTGTTCAAAGAGTACTTGTGCCAAATGAGGCTAAAGATGAGTATGGTGGTTATAAATTCTGTAACTAGAGTTACACCTAGGTATTCGTGGAGTTGTTGTAGCAAAATAACGCTAAAGATGAGTATGGGGTTATAAATTCGGTAACCAGAGTTAAACCTTAGTGTTCATGGAGTAGTTGTACCAAGTAAGGCTAAAGATGAGTATGGTGGTCATAAATTCTGTAACTACAGTTACACCTAGGTGTTCATGAAGTAGTTGTGCCAAGTAAGGCTAAATATGAGTATGGTGGTTATAAATTCGGTAACTAGAGTTACACCTAGGTGTTCGTGGAATTTTTGTACCAAATAACGCTACAGATGAGTATGGTGG
>NW_013943619.1:0-421 GCF_000517525.1 Limulus polyphemus
GTGATGCTTTGCATCTGGTGGGACATCAAAAAAGTAATTCATTTCGAACTCCCCAATCCACATGGAACTGTCAATGCAGAAATCTATAATCAGCAACTGGAAAGTTTAAATCAAGTCCTTCATCAGAAACGCCCTTCACTCGTCAATCGGAAAGGGGTTCTTCTTCTCCACGACAATGCACGTCCACATGTGGTACGTTTGATGCAACACAAGATTATGGAGTTGAGTTGGGAAGTTCTCCCCCACCCACCATATTCTCCAGATATGGCACCATCAGATTACCATATTTTTCGTTCGCTGCAACACCATCTTAATGGAAAAACGTATGCAAATGTGGAAGGTGTTAAAGAAAAACATGTCGATGTCGCTTTAAAGCCAAATGATTTCTTTAATCAGGGCATTAGCGGCCTGATTGTAAAAT
>NW_013943620.1:0-269 GCF_000517525.1 Limulus polyphemus
ACGCTCGACATAACGATATCAAACACCAGAAGAACGATTCTAATTGAATTTCAAATAGAACATTAGGGACAGCCTTTGTCACACTAAATTCTTTTAGTATTGGATGAGAAATTTGAAGACTTAGAAAATGCATCAGGTTATTTATCTTTACAAATCATTGTGTGTTCTACGTGATTCTCAACATCACCCTGATTTTGCAAATTTCCAATTACGTGTTGAGTTAATTATATCTTAAGTGTGTTTCTAATGTTGGTGCATTTGGAATCTCA
>NW_013943621.1:0-378 GCF_000517525.1 Limulus polyphemus
AAAATGTTTCTGAGAAGGAAAAATAAATTTTTTCTAAATAACCTGGTATCTAGTGATTTGTAGTACTGACGTGTGAACATGTGATTGACAAGATGGTGTAAAGTGAGAAATGCGTCTTTCTACTGTGAATTTTTGTCTTTATGTTAAATTAAGTTCGTTAATTTAGAAAAGCTACAGCATAAAAATGTGTCAAACAAATAAGAATTTGTGTTTTATTATGTTAAAATAACATTTTGGAGAAGTCGTTCAGAAAAGTGAATCACATTTAATGAAGAAAGGTTCAATGCTATTACTATTTCTTATTATTGATTCAAATCTTCCAAAATTCAAAATAAGGCCAACATTTTCATTTTACCTTTTATTAATAGTGACTGAAGC
>NW_013943622.1:0-428 GCF_000517525.1 Limulus polyphemus
GTCAATAAGAAGGCACAAGATAAACGATACTGTGTACTGTCAACAAGAAGACACAAGATTTAACGATACTGTGTACTGTCAATAAGAAGACACAAGATTTACGAATACTGTGTACTGTCAATAAGAAGACACAAGATTTAACAATACTGTGTACTATCTTCTTATTGACAGTACACAGTATCGTTAAATCTTGTGTCTTCTTATTGACCTTGTGATTTAACGATACTGTGTACTGTCAATAAGAAGACACAAGATTTAACGATACTGTGTACTGTCAATAAGAAGACACAAGTATTTAACAATACTGTGTACTATCAATAAAAAGACACAAGATTTAACGATACTGTGTACTGTCAATAAGAAGACACAAGATTTAACGATACTGTGTACTGTCAATAAGAAGACACAAGATTTAACGATAACTGTGT
>NW_013943623.1:0-233 GCF_000517525.1 Limulus polyphemus
AGAATAATGTGTCCTGTCAATAAGAAGACACAAGTATTAAAGATACTGTATACTGTCAATAAGAAGACAAAGGATAGTAACGATACTGTGTACTGTCACTAAGAAGACACAAGACTTAATGATACTGTGTACTTTCAAAAGAAGACATAAGATTTAAAGATACTGTGTACTGTCAATAAGAAGACACAAGATATAACGATACTGTGTACTGTCAATAAGAAGACACAAGCTAT
>NW_013943624.1:0-342 GCF_000517525.1 Limulus polyphemus
GAAAAACTTTATGTATGTACAAAAAGACGCGGAGTCTTAAAAAACTACCGTATTTTTCGGTGGATAAGACGTACTTTTTTTACCCCAAAATTTGATGTCAAAATCTGCTTGCGTCCTATACACCAAAGGTATGAGTAATATATATGTATATATATACGATATACACAAGCCATGTGTAAATTTATTTAAATAGGCATGCATAGTTTAGTTCAATTGAATGTGCTGTTTATAACAATAGTAGTTTTTCTTCTTTTAAAAACATAACTATTCATAATGCTCCCTAAATAATAAAAGAATAAATTACAGTGAAAACAATAAAGATTTTGTAGGTTTTAAACCAAA
>NW_013943625.1:0-721 GCF_000517525.1 Limulus polyphemus
AATACTGTGTACTGTCGATAAGAAGACGCTAGATTTAACAAAACTGTGTACTGTCAATAAAAAACAACAATATTTAAAATTATTGTGTACTGTCAATAAGAAGACACAAGATTTAACGATACTGTGTACTGTCAATAAGAAGACACGAGATTTAATGATACTGTGTACTATCAATAAGAAAACACAAGATTAAACGATACTGTGTACTGTCAATAAGAAGACACAATATTTAATAATACTGTATACTGTCAATAAGAAGACACAATATTTAAAGACACTGTGTACTATCAATAACAAGCCACAGAATCAAACAATACTGTGTGCTATCAATAAGAAGACACCTAATTTAACAATACTGTGTACTATCAATAAGAAAACACGAGATTTAACAATACTGTGTAGTATCAATGAGAAGACACGAGATTTAACGATACTGTGTACTATCAATAAGAAAACACAAGATTTAACAATACTGTGTACTCTCAATAAGAAGACACAAGATTTAACAATACTGTGTACTGTCAATAACAATACACAAGATTTATCAATACTATGTACTATCAATAAAAAGACACAAGATTTATCAATACTGTGTACTATCAATAAGAAGACACAAGATTTAACATTACTGTGTATTATCAATAAGAAGACACAAGATTTGACGACAGTGTGTTTTATCAATAAGAACACACGAGATTTAACGATAGTGTGTTTTATCAAT
>NW_013943626.1:0-280 GCF_000517525.1 Limulus polyphemus
AGTACACAATATCATCAAATCTTGTGTCTTCTTATTGACAGAACACAGTATTGTTAAATCTTGTGTCTTCTTATTGACAGAACACAGTATTGTTAAATCTTGTGTCTTCTAATTGACAGTACACAGTATTGTTAAATCCTGTGTCTTCTTATTGAGAGTACACAGTATCGTTAAATCTTGTGTCTTCTTATTGACAGTACACTTATTGACAATACACAGTATCGTTAAATCTTGTGTCTTCTTATTGATAGTACACAGTATTGCTAAATCGTGTGTCTTT
>NW_013943627.1:0-242 GCF_000517525.1 Limulus polyphemus
TGTAACTCTAGTTACACAATTTATAACCACCATACTCATCTTTAGCATTACTTGGTACAACTACTCCTTGAACACCTAGGTGTAACTCTAGTTACCGAATTTGTAACCACCATATGCATCTTTAGCCCTTACTTGACACAACTACAACATGAACACCTAGTTGTAACTTTTGTTACAGAATTTATAACCACCATACTCATCTTTAGCCTTACTTGGTACAACTACTCCATGAACACTTAAGT
>NW_013943628.1:0-317 GCF_000517525.1 Limulus polyphemus
AGGAAGACCAAAACTCCGTTATAACAGTCGACCAAATATAGTTGAAAACTGACTAAAACGACCCATATCAATGTCAAAAAATCTAGTGGAAGGAGAATTAAAAGACCTTTATAACAGTCGACATAATATAGTTTAAGAATAATTAAAAATACCTTATGAAAGTCATTAAAATATAGTGTAAGAAAGACTAAAAATACCGATATCAAAGTCAAAAATATCTAGTCTAAGAAGGTCTAAAAAGTCAGTTATGAAAGTCGACAAAATCGAGTGGAAGAAAACTAATAACACGTTTTTAAAGTCAAAAATATCTAGTGGAA
>NW_013943629.1:0-597 GCF_000517525.1 Limulus polyphemus
GTTCAGCGATGCCCACCAACCCCCATCATGAAAGTCCCTACAGCTAGGTGTAAAATACCAAGCACACACAGTGTCTATGTAACAGGAAAGCTGGATGGCCAAAGGTGCAACTTTGTCATAGACTCTGCATCTCAGCAAACCCTTGTGAGCATCAAGTTGTTAGATCATGAAGGAGTACCAGAAGCCATACAGAAGCTTTATGGTGTGACAGGACATTCTGCAAGGTTGTGGGGACCAGTGTGGGTAACCATCGAGCTCATGGGCATAAAGGACAGACAGGAAGTATACTTGGCTGTCATTGAAGATGAATGCATCTTAGGATTGGACTATCTATTACCGAGAAAGTTTGTAATTGATTTTGATAAAATGATGTTTGGGAATAACGAAGGCCAAGTTCCGGTAACTGTTAAAAGAGAGGTTGAAATAATTAGGTGCCATCAAGGTGAAGTCAAAGTGACTGAAGAAGTTGATGATGACGAAGTGGAACCAGGTATCTGTATTAAAGCCGAGCAGGAGAAAGATCAAGATTTAAAGCCAATGATTGATTTTCTAAAAGCAAGTGTTTTGCGCCCTGATTAGGGAGAAGGTGTCTAGTCC
>NW_013943630.1:0-463 GCF_000517525.1 Limulus polyphemus
CTGCACCATCACTTTTAATATTAACTTCTAATTTGGTATAGAAAACACAGCGAAAAAGAAATCTGTTTTTCGGACATTAAACAATCTATGGCAGAAACAACTGTATCGCGAGGTGCCTTTACTAAATAAAATGATCACGTATTCTCTCAAGTCATTATTATCGTGTCTCAAACTGAGAAAATATGGCATTATATACTGTTAACAACAAATCCATTGTTCTCAAGGCACAGATCATTTTTACTTCAGAATAGGGAATGTTATATCTCTGGACTATCCCCTAACTTGCTAATGGAGAATAACCACTGACTTTTCTATATAGCATGCATGATCTACGTTACAGCATTAGTCCCGATAGAAAGTGCATATGACACCATACATGAATGACCTTGTTCGATAAGGAACTTAGGCAATACAAATTAAGTGATTCCTTTGAACAACATTATATATATTAAGACTACATGCA
>NW_013943631.1:0-208 GCF_000517525.1 Limulus polyphemus
TGTACTGCAGGTCCTGCATCATTCTTCCACATCTTGCCTCATACCTATCCAGTAAACTCTCTGCCGTAGGTGACTTAATGTCTTCTTAACTCCGAGATGTCCTCCTGTTAAACTATCATGGGCTTGATGCAGCACAACTTCCCGTAACTTTTTTGGTTATAACTGTTTGCCAGGTCGTCACTTTCCCATCTGCTAGTTTCCCATCTTC
>NW_013943632.1:0-611 GCF_000517525.1 Limulus polyphemus
GATAGCGTTTTAAATGACCACTCACTCTTGTTACCTGCGACTACTGGAGTGATAACGTGGTAAATGGACACTCACTCTTGTTACCTGCGACTACTAGAGTGATAGCGTTTTAAATGAACACTCACTCTTTTTACCTGAGTCTACTAACAATGATAGCGTGGTAAATGGACACTCACTCTTGTTACCTTAGTCTACTAACAATGATAGCGTGGTATGTTTCAAAACGACAACTGCGCCGTGCATGTTGTTGTTTATGAAACTTACTTAATTTCGGTTTAGTAAAAGTGAAACCGCTGTTCTTTTATAAGTCAAGGGCATATTGAAGGTGAAACCGTGGTTCTATTATAAATCAGGAGCATATTGAAGATGAAACCGTGGTTGTTTTATATATCAGGGACATATTGAATGTGAAACCGTGGTTATTTTATATATCAGGGACATATTTAATGTGAAACTGTGGTTATTTTATATATCAGGGACATATTGAATGTGAAACCGTGGTTGTTTTATATATCAGGGACATATTTAATGTGAAACCGTGGTTATTTTATATATCAGGGACATATTGAATGTGAAACCGTAGTTGTTTTATATATCAGGGACATATTGAA
>NW_013943633.1:0-253 GCF_000517525.1 Limulus polyphemus
AAAATCAATTACAAACTTCCTTGATAGTAGATAGTCCAATTCTAATATGCATTCGTCTTCAATGTCAGCCAAGTATACTTTCTGTCTGTCCTTTATACCCATGAGCTCGATAGTTACCCACACTGGTCCCCACAATCTTGTAGAATGTCCTGTCACACCATAAAGCTTCTGTATTGCTTCTGGTACTCCTTCGTGATCTAACACCTTGATGCTCACAAGGGTTTGCTGAGACACCAGAATCTATGACAAAGTT
>NW_013943634.1:0-277 GCF_000517525.1 Limulus polyphemus
ACTACTCCATGAACACTTAGGTTGTAACTCTAGTTACCGAATTTATAACCACCATACTCATCTTTAGCCTTACTTGGTACAACTATCCATGAACACTTAGGTGTAACTCTAGTTTCCGAATTTATAACCACCATACTCATCTTTAGCCTTACTTATTACAACTACTCGATGAACAACTAAGTGTAACTCTAGTTACCGAATGTGTAACTCCATACTCATCTTTAGCGTTATTTGGTACAACAACTCCACGAATACCTAGGTTGTAACTATAGTTACC
>NW_013943635.1:0-358 GCF_000517525.1 Limulus polyphemus
TGGATTGGTGGTATGTCCACTCAGTTATATAATATATACATATATTACTGGATTAGTGGTACTTTCATGCAGTTATATAATATATACATATGTCACTGGATTGGTGGTATGTCCACGCAGTTATATAATATATACATCATATATGACTGGATTGGTGGTTACGTTCGTGCAGTTATATAATATATACATATATCACTGGATTGGTGGTATGTCCACGCAGTTATGTAATATTTACATATATCACTGGATTGATGGTATGTCCATGCAGTTATATAATATATACATATATCACTGGATTGGTGGTAAGTTCGTGCAGTTATATAATATATACATCATATATCACTGGATTGGTGGTACG
>NW_013943636.1:0-540 GCF_000517525.1 Limulus polyphemus
AAGACACAAGATTTAACGATACTGTGTACTGTCAATAAGAAGACACAAGATTTAACGATACTGTGTACTGTCAATAAGAAGACACAAGATTTACGATACTGTGTACTGTCAATAAGAAGGACACAAGATATAACGATACTGTGTACTGTACAACAAGAAGACACAAGATTTAACGATACTGTGTACTGTCAATAAGAAGACACAAGATTTAACAATACTGTGTACTGTCAATAAGAAGACACAAGATATAAGAATACTGTGTACTATCACTAACAAGCCACAAGAATTAACAATACTGTGTAGTATCACTTACAAGCCAAAAGATTTAAAGATACTGTGTACTGAAAATAAGAAGACACAAGATTTAACGATAGTGTGTACTGTCAATAAGAAGACACTAGATTTAATAATACTGTGTACTGTCGATAAGAAGACACAAGATTTAACGATACTGTGTACTTTCAATAAGAAGACACAAGATTTAACGATACTATGTACTGTAGATAAGAAGACACAAGATTTAACGATACTGTGTACTGT
>NW_013943637.1:0-570 GCF_000517525.1 Limulus polyphemus
ATCCACTACCCATCTATAATAAAAGACCTACCAGCCACTATCCATCTATAATAAAAGACGTACCAGCCACTATCCCTTTGTAATAAAAGACCTACCAGCCTCAATACATCTGTAATAAAAGACCTACCAGCCACTATCCATCTGTAATAAAAGAATAGTGACTGGTAGGCCATCTATAATAAAAGACCTTACCAGCCACTATCCATATATAATAAAACACCTACCAGTCACTATCAATCTATAATAAAGACCTACCAGTCACTATCCATATGTAGTAAAAGACCTACCAGCCACAATCCATACTTTCCATCTATATTAAAAGACCTTATTGCCTCTATCCATCTATAATAAAACACCTACCAGTAACTATCCATCTATCATTAAAGACCTACCAATCACTATCCATCTATAATAAAAGACCTACCATCCACTACCCATCCATAATAAAAGACCCACCAGCCACTATCCATCTATAATAAAAGACGTACCAGCCACTATCCATCTGTAATAAAAGACCTACCAGCCTCAATCCATCTGTAATAAAAGACCTACCAGCCACTATCCATCTGT
>NW_013943638.1:0-521 GCF_000517525.1 Limulus polyphemus
AAAGTACACAGTATCGTTAAATCTTGTGTCTTCTTATTGACATTACACAGTATCGTTAAATCTTGTGTCTTCTTATTGACAGTACACAGTATCGTTAAATCTTGTGACTTTTTATTGATAGTACACAGTAATGTTAAATCTTGTGTCTTCCTATTGAGAGTACACAGTTTTGTTAAATCTTGTGTCTTCTTATTGACAGTACACAGTATCGTTAAATCTTGAGTCTTTTTATTGACAGTACACAGTTTTGTTAAATCTTGTGTCTTCTTATTGAAAGTACACAGTATCGTTAAATCTTGTGTTTTCTTATTGAAAGTACACAGTGTTGTTAAATCTTAGTCTTCTTATTGACAGTACTCAGTATCGTTAAATCTTGTGTCTTCTTATTGAAAGTACACAGTATTGTTAAATCGTGTGTGTTCTTATTGATAGTACACAGTATTGTTAAATCGTGTGTCTTTTTATTGATAGTACACAGTATCATTAAATCTTGTGTCTTTTTATTGATAGGACACAGTATT
>NW_013943639.1:0-336 GCF_000517525.1 Limulus polyphemus
GTGTATCATGGCTGTTATATGTAACCTGTTTACAATTGTTAAAGTGTATCATGGCTGTTATATGTAACCTGCTTACAATTGTTAAAGTGTACCATGGCTATGATATGTAACCTGCTTACTATTGTTAAAGTGTACCATGGCTATTATATGTAACCTAAAGTGTATCATGGCTATTATATGTAACCTGCTTACAATTGTTAAAGTGTACCATGGCTATTATATGTAACCTGCTTACAATTGTTAAAGTGTACCATGGCTGTTATATATAACCCGTTTACAATTGTTAAAGTGTATCATGGCTGTTATATGTAACCTGCTTACAATTGTTAAAGTGTA
>NW_013943640.1:0-209 GCF_000517525.1 Limulus polyphemus
CCAGTGGCTCAGCGGTAAGTCACACTTATCATTTTATTTAACTACAACTAGTCCTCCAGTGGCTGTAGGCAAGTCAAACTTATCATTTTATTTAACTACAACTAGTCCTCCAGTGGCTCAGCGGTAAGTCACACCTATCATTTTACTTAACTACTACTAGTCTTCCAGTGGCTCATCGGTAAGTCACACTTATCATTTTATTTAACTAC
>NW_013943641.1:0-331 GCF_000517525.1 Limulus polyphemus
ACAGAAATGATGACAACAATACTGATTGTAACGTCCACTGTGGTACAGAAATGATGAAAACAATACTGATTGTAATGTCCACTCTGGTAGAGAAATATGACAACAATACTGATTGTAACGTCCACTGTGGTACAGAAATGATGAAAACAATACTGATTGTAATGTCCACTGTGGTACAGAAATGATGACAACAATACTGCTTGTAACGTCTACTGTGGTACAGAAATGATGACAACAATAATGATTGTAACGTTCACTGTGGTACAGAAATGATGACAACAATAATGATTGTAACGTCCACTGTGGTACAGAAATGATGACAACAATACTG
>NW_013943642.1:0-663 GCF_000517525.1 Limulus polyphemus
TAACACTAGCTACTATTCAAGCTGAAAAAATTGTAAGGTAACACTAGCTACTATCCATGCTGAATGAATTGTAAGGTAATACTAGCTACTATCCTATCTGGATGAATTGTAAGGTAACACTAGCTACAATCCAAGCTGAATGAATTGTAAGGTAACACTAGCTACTATCCAAGCTGAATGAATTGTAAGGTAACACTAGCTACTATCCAAGCTGAATGAATTGTAAAGTAACACAAGCTACTATCCAAGCTGAATGAATTGTAAGGTAATACTAGTTACTATCTAACCTGAATGAATTGTAAGGTAGTACTAGCTACTATCCAAGCTGAGTGAATTGTAAGGTAACACTAGCTACTATCCCATCTGGATGAATTGTAAGGTAACACTAGCTACTATCCAAGCTGAATGAATTGTAAGGTAATACTATCTACTATCCTATCTGGATGAATTGTAAGGTAATACAAGCTATTATCACAGCTGAATGAATTGTAAGGTAACACTAGCTACTATCCAAGCTGAATGAATTGTAAGGTAATACTATCTACTATCCAATCTGGATGAATTGTAAGGTAATACAAGCTATTATCACAGCTGAATGAATTGTAAGGTAACACTAGCTACTATTCAAAGCTGAATGAATTGTAAGGTAATACTAGCTACTAT
>NW_013943643.1:0-616 GCF_000517525.1 Limulus polyphemus
CACAGTATCGTTAAATTTTGTGTCTTCTTATTGACAGTACACAGTATCGTTAAATCTTGTGTCTTCTTATTGACAGTACACAGTATCGTTAAACCTTGTGTCTTCTTATTCACAGGACACATTATTGTTAAATCTTGTGTCTTCTTATTGACAGTGCACACTGTCGTTAAATCCTGTGTCTTCTTATTGACAGTACACAGTATCGTTAAATCTTGTGTCTTTTTATGGATAGTGCACAGTATCGTTAAATCTTGTGTCTTCTTATTGACAGTACACAGTATCGTTAAATCTTGGGTCTTTTTATAGATAGTGCACAGTATTGCTAAATCGTGTGTCTTCTTATTCAGTGTACACAGTATTGTTAAATCTTGTGTCTTCTTATTGACAGTACACAGTATAGTTAAATCTTGTGTCTTCTTATTGACAGTACACATTATCGTTGAATATTGCGTCTTTTTAGTTGACAGTACACAGTTGTACTGTCAATAAGAAGACACAAGATTTAACGATCAGTATCATTAAATCTTATGTCTTCTTATTGACAGGACACAGTATCGTTAAATCTTGTGTTTTATTACTGACAGTACACATTATCTATGAATATTTTGTCTTCTTC
>NW_013943644.1:0-203 GCF_000517525.1 Limulus polyphemus
GTGGTATGTTAGACACGTTTAGAGGATGAGTATTGTGGTGTGTTAGACACATTTAGAATATAAGTATTGTGTTGTTAGCCACGTTTACAGGATTAGTATTGTGGTGTGTTAGACACTTTTAGAGGATGAGTATTGTGGTGTGTTAGCCACGTTTATGGATGAGTATTGTTGTGTGTTAGACACGTTTAGAGGATGAGTATTGT
>NW_013943645.1:0-392 GCF_000517525.1 Limulus polyphemus
AAAGTCGTGGATCGTTAAGTCACCGGTATCTTCGTGTATTTGGATTTTGTCATCAGTATTTTCTATGACACCCTTCGGACCTGTCCACGTGTAGCCGAAAACACCAGTGATTGAATGTTCAAGCTCGTACTGGTTAGGGATACAGTAAACCACATACCGCCTGCCTTGTTCGATGTATTCAGGAATAATGTTTACTTCTTCGGGCCGCAAAGAGGGCAGACAAAACAAACACTTTAATGTTATAATAAAGTAAAATGATATTGAAATCAAACCTTCTAAAGAGATCTTCATTGTCACTTATAGTTTATTTATAATATCCAGTATATTAACCTTAACTTAAATTTCTTTCAGCGATTTATGAATTATTTTCGTAAGTTCTGTGTTGCTAAGAT
>NW_013943646.1:0-424 GCF_000517525.1 Limulus polyphemus
GTACTATCCATAAAAAGGCACAAGATTTAACGATACTGTGTACAGTCAATAAGAAGACACAAGATTTAACGATACTGTGTACTGTCAATAAGAAGACACAAGATTTAACGATACTGTGTACTGTCAATAAGAAGACACAAGATTTATCGATACTGTATACTGCCAATAAGAAGACACTACTATCAATAAAAGACACACGCTTAAACGATACTGTGTACTGTCAATAAAAAGACACAAGATTTAACGATACTGTGTACTGCCAATAAGAAGACACAAGATTTAACGATACTGTGTGCTGTCAATAAGAAGACATAATATTTAACGTTCTTACTGAGAGTACACAGTATTGTTAAATCTTGTGTCTTCTTCAATACTGTGTACTCTCAGTAAGAAGACACAAGATTTAACAATACTGTGTACTGCC
>NW_013943647.1:0-339 GCF_000517525.1 Limulus polyphemus
GTCTTTTCATATATAGTACACAGTATTGCTAATTCGTGTGTCTTCTTATTGATAGTACACAGTACTGTTAAATCTTGTGTCTTCTTATTGACAATACACATTATCGTTGAATATTGTGTCTTCTTATTGACAGTACACAGTATTGAAAAAATCTTGTGTCTTCTTATTGACAGTACACAGTATCGTTAAATCTTGTGTAGTTTCAATAAGAAGAAACAGGATTTAACAAAACTGTGTACTGTCAATAAGAAGACACACGATTTAACAATACTGTGTACTTTCAATAAGAAGACACAAGATTTAGCGATACTGAGTCTTCTTATTGACAGTACACAGTAT
>NW_013943648.1:0-261 GCF_000517525.1 Limulus polyphemus
AGTTGTAACTCTAGTTACCGAATGTGAAACCCCCATACTCATCTTAAGCGTTATTTGGTATAACAACTCAACGAATACGTATGTTTATCTCTAGTTACCGAATTTATAACCACCATACCCATCTTTAGCCTTACTTGGTACATCTACTCCATGAAGCCCTAGGTGTAACTCTAGTTACCGAATGTGTAACCCCATACTCATCTTTAGCGTTATTTGGTACAACTACTCCATGAACACATAGGTGTAACTGTAGTTACCGAA
>NW_013943649.1:0-202 GCF_000517525.1 Limulus polyphemus
AGTCTTCTTATTTACAGTACACAGTATTGATAAATCCTGTAGCTTCTTATTGACCGTACAAAGTATTGATAAATCCTGTATCTTCTTATTGACAGGACACAGTATTGTTAAATCTTGTGTCTTCTTATTGACAGTACACATTATTGATAAATCCTGTTATCTTCTTATTGACAGGATACAATTTTGTTATATTTTGAGTCTT
>NW_013943650.1:0-320 GCF_000517525.1 Limulus polyphemus
ACGTGATCCAATACCAACAACCAACAAAAGTAAACGTATCTTGTTACATTAAAGTCACAGGACGTGATTCATTACCAACAAAACTAAACGTATCTCATTACATTAAAGTCACAGGATGTGATGCAATACCAACAACCAACAAAACTAAACGTATCTCGTTACATTAAAGTCACAAGACATGATCCAATACCAACAACCAACAAAACTAAACATATCTCGTTACATTAAAGTCACAGGACGTGATCCAATACCAACAAAACTAAACGTATCTCATTACATTAAAGTCACAGGACGTGATTCAATACCAACAACCAACAAAA
>NW_013943651.1:0-385 GCF_000517525.1 Limulus polyphemus
GAAACCTACTTGTAACCGTTAATAATTATGTCCATACAATACAAAACACTGATGAAAAACGACCAGTCGGTAGCTTCTAGAAACTTACTTGTAACCGTTAATAATTATGTCCATACAATACAAAACACTGATGAAAAACGACCAGTCGGGGGCTTCTAGAAACTTACTTGTAACCGTTAATAATTATGTCCATACAATACAAAACATTGATGAAAAACGACCAGTCGGGGGCTTCTAGAAACTTACTTGTAACCGTTAATAATTATGTCCATACAATACAAAACACTGATGAAAAACGACCATTTGGGGGCTTCTAGAAACCTACTTGTAAGGAAATGTTTCGACCTGTCATACAAATTAAGAAACTATGTAACAGATTCATGTA
>NW_013943652.1:0-338 GCF_000517525.1 Limulus polyphemus
TTGGTACAACTACTCCATGAACACTTAGGTGTAACTCTAGTTACATAATTCATAACCACCATACTCATCTTTAGGTTTACTTGGTACAACTACTCCATAAAATCCTAGGTGTAACTCTAGTTACCGAATTTATAACCACCATATTCATCTTTAGCCTTACTTGGTACAACTTTCGGAAACTATAGTATCACCTAGGTGTTCATGGAGTGTACCAAATAACGCTAAAGATGAGTATGGTGGTTATATATAGGTGTTCATGGAGTAGTTGTACCAAGTTATTTGGTACAACAACTCAACGATCACCTGGGTTGTAACTCTAGTTACCAAATTTATAACCA
>NW_013943653.1:0-343 GCF_000517525.1 Limulus polyphemus
GTGTAAAGTTAGGTGAAAATCAAATAACCATATTGTATACCCTATGAAGTAACTATTACTTTCTAAATCATTATGTTAATGTAAAGTTAGGTGAAAATCAAATAACCGTATTGTACACCCTATGAAGTAACTACTACTTTCTAAATCATTATGTTAGTGTAAAGTTAGGTGAAAATCAAATAACCGTATTGTACACCCTATGAAGTAACTATTACTTTCTAAATCATTATCTTAATGTAAAGTTAGGTGAAAATCAAATAACCGTATTGTACACTCTATGAAGTAACTATTACTTTCTAAATCATTATGTTAATGTAAAGTTAGGTGAAAATCAAATAACCTT
>NW_013943654.1:0-284 GCF_000517525.1 Limulus polyphemus
TTCAATAGTTATAAAAACAGTTTTACATAATGGTAAGTGTTTAAAATGTAAGTATGTAAATAACATTCAATAGTTATAAAACAGTTTTACACAATGGTAAGTGTTTACAATGTAAGTATGTAAATAACATTCAATAGTTATAAAACAGTTTTACACAATGGTAAGTGTTTAAAATGTAAGTATGTAAATAACATTCAATAGTTATAAAACAGTTTTACACAATGGTAAGTGTTTAAAATGTAAGTATGTAAATAACATTCAATAGTTATAAAACAGTTTTACAC
>NW_013943655.1:0-208 GCF_000517525.1 Limulus polyphemus
ATCTTTAGCCTTACTTGGTACAAGTAATCCATGAACTCCTAAGTGTAACTATAGTTACCGAATTTATAACCACCATTCTCATCTTTAGCGTTTTTTGGTACAAAAACTCCACGAACACCTAGGTGTAACTCTAGTTACCAAATTTATAACCACCATACTCATCTTTAGCCTTACCAAGTCAACTACACCTCGAACACTTAGGTGTAAC
>NW_013943656.1:0-442 GCF_000517525.1 Limulus polyphemus
TATTACTTAAGTATCAGACACTAACACACTCTTGGCTAGTCAGTGCTATTACTTAAGTATCAGACACTAACACACTCTTGGCTAGTCAGTGCTATTACTTAAGTATCAGATACTAACACACTCCTGGCTAGTCAGTGCTATTACTTAAGTATCAGGTAATAACACACTCCTGGCTAGTCAGTGCTATTACTTAAGTATCAGACACTAACACATTCCTGGCTAATCAGTGCTATTACTTAAGTATCAGATACTAACACACTCCTGGCTAGTCAGTGCTATTACTTAAGTATCAGGAACTTAAGTATCAGATAATAACACACTCTTGGCTAGTCAATGCTATTACTTAAGTATTAGATAATAACACACTCCTGGCTAGTCAGTGCTATTACTTAAGTATTAGATAATAACACACTCCTGGCTAGTCAGTGTTATTACTTAAGTA
>NW_013943657.1:0-494 GCF_000517525.1 Limulus polyphemus
TACTGTGTAATGTCAATTAGAAGACACAAGATTTAACGATACTGTGTAAAGTCAATTAGAAACACAAGATTTAACGATACTGTGTACTGTCAATAAGAAGGCACGAGATTTAACAAAACTGTGTACTATCAATAAGAAGACACAAGATTTAACGATACTGTGTACTGTAAATTAGGAGACACAAGATTTAACGATACTGTGTACTGTCAATAAGAAGACACAAGATTTAACGATACTGTGTACTGTCAATAAAAAGACACAATATTTAACGATACTGTGTACTTTCAATAAAAAGATACAACATTTAACAAAACTGTGTACTGTTCAATAAGAAGACAAAAGATTTAAAGATACTGTGTACTTTCAATAAGAAGACACAAGATTTAACGATACTGTGTACTGTCAATAAGAAGACACAAGATTTAACGATACTGTGTACTGTCAATAAGAAGACAAAAGATTTAAAGATACTGTGTACTTTCAATAAGAAGATA
>NW_013943658.1:0-386 GCF_000517525.1 Limulus polyphemus
CAGTCACTATCCATCTATGATTAAAGACCTACCAGTAACTATCCATCTATCATTAAAGACCTACCAGTCACTATCCATCTATAATAACAGACCTACCAGCCACTATCCATCTGTAATAAAAGACCCACCAGCCACAATCCATCTGTAATAAAAGACCTACCAGCCACTCTTTATCTATAGTAAAGACCTAACAGCCACTATACATCTATAATAAAACACCTACCAGTTACTATCCATCTATAATAAAAGATCTACCAGCCACAATCCATCTGCAATAAAAGACCTAGCCGCCACTCTCTATCTATAGTAAAAGACCTATCATATACTATCCATCTATAAAAAACACATACCAGTCACTATCCATCTATAATAAAAGACCTACCAGC
>NW_013943659.1:0-1302 GCF_000517525.1 Limulus polyphemus
CGAGTAGGTTGGTTATAAATTCAGTAACTAGAGTTATACCTAGGTGTTCATGGAGCAGTGGTACCAAGTAAGGCTAAATACGAGTATGTTGGTTATAAATTCAGTAACTAGAGTTAGACCTAGGTGTTCGTGGAGTTGTTGTACCAAGTAGGGCATAACCAACATACTCGTCTTTAGTCTTACTTGGTTCCACTACTCCATTAACACCTAGGTGTAACTCTAGTTACTGAATTTATAACCAACATACTCGATTTTATACAACTACTCCATGAACACCTAGATTTAACTCCATTTACCGAATTTCCAAGTAAGGCTAAAGATGATTATGGTGGTTATAAATTTGGTAACTGTAGTTACAGCTAGGTGTTCATGGAGTAGATGTTCCAAGTAAGGCTAAAGATGAGTATGTTGCTTATAAATTCAATTACTAGAGTTACACCTAGGTGTTCGTGAAGTTGTCGTACCAAATAACGCTAATGATGAGTATGGGGTTACACATTCGGTAACTAGAGCTACACCTAGGTGTTCATGGAGTAGTTGTACCAAGTAATCCTAAAGATGAAGATGGTGGTTATAAATTCGGAAACTACAGTTACACCTAGGTGTTCATGGAGTAGTTGTACCAAGTAAAGCTAGAGATGAATATGATGGTTATAAATTCGGTAACTAGAGTTATACCTAAGTGTTCATGGAGTATGTGGCAACCAAGTAACGCTAAAGATGAGTATGGTGGTTATAAATTCTGTAAGTAGAGCTACACCTAGGTGTTCGTAGAGTTGTTGTACCAAATAACCCTAAAGATAAGTATGGTGGTTATAAATTATGTAACTAGAGCTACACCTAGGTGTTCGTAGAATTGTTGTACCAAGTAAGGCTAAAGATTAGTATGGTGGCTATAAATTCGGTAACTAGAGCTACACCTAGGTGTTCGTAGAGTTGTTGTACCAAATAACCCTAAAGATAAGTATGGTGGTTATAAATTCTGTAACTAGAGCTACACCTAGATGTTTGTGGAGTTGTTGTACCAAATAACGCTAAAGATCAGTATGGTGGTTACAAGTGCGCTAACTAGGTGTGCATGGAGTAGTTGTATCAAGTAAGGCTAAAATCGAGTATGTTTGTTATAAATTCTGTAACTAGAGTTACACCTAGGTGTTCATGAAGTAGTGAAACCAAGTAAGACTAAAGACGAGTAGGTTGGGTTATAAATTCAGTAACTAGAGTTACACCTAGGTGTTCATGGAGAAGTTGTACCAAGTAAGGCTAAAGACGAGTATGTTGGTTACAAATTCAGTAACTAGA
>NW_013943660.1:0-208 GCF_000517525.1 Limulus polyphemus
TTGGAGAAGGAATACTAAAAGACCGTTTATAACAGTCGACAAGAATATAGTGGAAAACTGACTAAAACGACCCATATCAATGTCAATAAAGTCTAGTGGAAGGAAGACTAAAAGTCCGTTATAACAGTCGACCAAATATAGTTGAAAACTTACTAAAACGACCCATATCAATGTCAACAAAATCTAGTGGAAGGAAAACTAAAAGACG
>NW_013943661.1:0-315 GCF_000517525.1 Limulus polyphemus
CTGAAGACGTGACACCTGAAGAAGCCACCGTCGAAGAAGAAACTCTACTCGGTTTGGAGAAGGGAAACGGTGAAGCTCTTGGTGATGTTACTAACACTGATGTGACTGTTACCGATGATAGGACATTTACTGATGAAGTAGATGAACCCCACGTGAAGCAGAAGCCAACGAGACGGAGACCAGTACAGAAGAAGATACGTCCCATAAAATTAAGAGACTTTGTTGAATTGTAATTTTGTGTTTGTAATTCTGTACATTTTAATTAAGTTATTGTTATTGGTTTATTGTATGTGGTTATTGTTGGGACGAACAATA
>NW_013943662.1:0-431 GCF_000517525.1 Limulus polyphemus
TGGCTACAGTTAATGTTGACTATTGTGTCACTTTGTGTTTAACAACAAACAAACAACTTAACAAATTCTTAGTTCCAGTAAGTATTGTTTTTAAAGGGTAGAGGACAGCACAGTCAGACAAGCTTCACGCGAGTATTGAAGCAAATTAAAAATCCATATAAAGTTACATTTCTAATTATATCTAGTTAAACTCGAAGTTTTGTCGTATAAGTCAATATGACATAAATATTTTCTAAGTTTTGTTTCTATATCTATCCAAACTGCCCGACTAACCTTGCCCGAAATTTAAGAAAAGAAACAAAGGAATTGTTAGACTAAAGAGTTAACTCCGCTAGATGTCTCTAATTTTAAAGTAATAGACTAGATGGAAGGCTGTTAGTAAACATCACCCATCGCCAACTTTCAGGCTACTCTTTTGCAATGCAAAGTCT
>NW_013943663.1:0-990 GCF_000517525.1 Limulus polyphemus
TTTATATTTTAATGGCCCTTCTTCCCATTGTATAATAGCAAAGGAACCTAACAGTGATTTTTATATTTTAATCGCTCTTCTTTTGATTGTATAATAGCAGAGTAACCTAACTGTTGATTTTTATATTTTAATGGCTCTTCTTCCCATTGTATAATAGCAGTTGGAACCCAACTGTGATTTTTATATTTTAATGGCTCTTCTTCCCATTGTATAATAGCAAAGGAACGTAACTGTTGATTTTTATATTTTAATGGCTCTTCTTCCCATTGTATAATAAAAACAACAGTTAGGTTCCTTTGCTATTAAAACATAACAGTTAGGTTCCTTTGCTATTATAAAACGCGAAGAAGAAACAAAACATAAAAAACAACAGTTAGGTTCCTTTGCTATTATACAATGGGAAGAAGAGCCATTAAAATATAAAAATCAACAGTTAGGTTATTTGCTATTATACAATGGGAAGAAGAGCCATTAAAATATAAAAATCAACAGCAATGGGAAGAAGAGCCATTAAAATTATAATAGCAAAGGAAATAAAAACAACAGTTAGGTTCCTTTGCTATTATACAATGGGAAGAAGTACCATTAAAATATAAAAATCAACAGTTAGGTTCCTCTGCTATTATACAATGGGAAGAAGAGCCATTAAATATAAAACAACAGTTAGGTTTATCAACAGTTAGGTTACTCTGCTATTATACAATGGGAAGAAGAAACATTAAAATATAAAAACAACAGTTAGGTTCCTTTGCTATTATACAATGGGAAGAAGAGCCATTAAAATATAAAAATCAACAGTTAGGTTCGTTTGCTATTATACAATGGGAAGAAGAGCCATTAAAATACAAAACAACAGTTAGGTTCCTTTGCTATTATACAATGGGAAGAAGAGCCATTAAAATATAAAAATCAATTTTATATTTTAATCGCTCTTCTTCCCATTGTATAATAGCAAAATATAAAAATCAACAGTTAGGTTACTCTAAATGG
>NW_013943664.1:0-346 GCF_000517525.1 Limulus polyphemus
TTGCTTTGTTAAAAACATCCGCATGCGTATAGGCGTTGGCAAGTGGATCAGATAAATAATAATAATACCCAATTGCACACCCTCAGGATCCACTTAGTATCGGTGAAAAAGTTTAGATTCTTGGACCTATGATGGCCATACATACACAGACATGCAACGTGCGAACGCACACATGTGCGTGTCTGTCTGTCTGTGATTTCTATTCGTAATATAAGGAAACACTTCCTCTTGGCGTTATGGCAGTCACACTCAGACCCATAAATACGCCCTTTTGACATTATAGATGACTATGTCATCGCGTGTATTCTGAACCCATTTTACCATAAAAATATAACCTATATACTTT
>NW_013943665.1:0-844 GCF_000517525.1 Limulus polyphemus
ACTATAGGGAGTTATTTGTCTTTTTAATTGTGAAGTAAACAGCAGAGTAATTACATCCCAAATGTAAGTAACGCGAAATCCCTGTCATGTGAAATTATTTCTTGTTCAACCATAGGGAGTTATTTATCTTTTTAATTATGAAGTAAAAAGCAGAGTAATTACATCCCAAATGTAAGTAACGCGAAATCCCTGTCACGTGAAATTATTTCTTGTTCAACTATAGGGAGTTATTTATCTTTTTAATTGTGAAGTAACCAACAGAGTAATTACATCCCAAATGTAAGTAACGCGAAATCCCTGTCACGTGAAATCATTTCTTGTTCAACTATAGGGAGTTATTTATCTTTTTAATTGTGAAGTAACCAACAGAGTAATTACATTTCATATCAAAATAAACTCTTTAATCAACAACGTCATCTAATACTGATTTCTTTCTATAATCAATAGTACACGTTTGTGTTTTGTTTTTGAATTTCGCGCAAAGCAACACGAGGGCTATCTGCGCTAGCCGTCCCTAATTTAGCAGTGTAAGACTAGAGGGAAGGCAGCTAGACATCACCACCCACCGGGCTTCAAGACTATTAGAAGTTACTAGTTCCAAGAATGGACAAGAAAAATTGAGGCAAAACGATTCTTTTTTTCTGTTTCGAATTTCATAAAGCCGCAGTAATTGTACTATTGGGCCCGGAATGGCCAGGTGGTTAGGGCGCTCGGCTCGCAATCTGCGGGTCGCGGGTTCGAATCCCCGTCCCACTAAACATGCTCGCCCTTTCAGCTGTGAAGGCGTTATAAATTGACGGTCAATCCCACTATTCGTTGGTAAAAGAGTAGCCCAAGAGTTGGT
>NW_013943666.1:0-343 GCF_000517525.1 Limulus polyphemus
ATCCATCAATAATAAAATACCTACCAGCCACTACCCATCTATCATAAAGACCTACCATTTACTATCCATCTATATTAAAAGACCTACCAGCCACTATCCGTATATATTGAAAGACCTACCAGCCACTATCCATCTGTATTAAAGACCTACCAGCCACTATCCATCTGTATTAAAAGACCTACCAGTCCACTATCCATCTGGATAGTGGCTGGTAGGTCTTTTAATACATTCTGTATTAAAAGACCTACCAGCCACTATCCATCTGTATTAAAAGACCTACCAGCCACTATCCATCTGTAATAAAATACCTTTCATCTATTATCTATCTATAATAAAATACCTA
>NW_013943667.1:0-587 GCF_000517525.1 Limulus polyphemus
TATAGTGTAAGAAAGACTAAAATGACCGTTATCAAAGTAGAAATAATCTAGAGTAAGAAGGACTAAAAAGGCAGTTATCAAAGTCGAAAACATCAAGAATAAGAAGGAGTAAGAAGACAGTTATCAAAGTCGACAAAATTTAGTGCAAGAAGGAATTAAAAAGACCATTATCAAAGTCGAAAAAATCTAAACTAAGAAGGAATAATAAGCCCGTTATCAAAGTCGACAAAATCTCGTGTAAGAAAGACTAAAGAGACCGTTATTAAAGTCGACAAAATCTAGTTTAAGAAAGACTAAAAATGTCGTTATCAAAGTAAACAATATTTAGTGTAAGAAGGAGTAAAAAGACCGTTATCAAATTAAACAAAATCTAGAGTAACAAGGACTAAACTGGCCGTTATCAAAGTCAACAAAATCTAGAGTAACAAGGATTAAAAAGCCATTATAAAAGTCAAGAAAATCTACTGTAAGTAAGACTAATAAACCATTATCAATTTAAAAATATCTAGTGTAAGAAGGACTATAAAAACCGTTAACAAAATCGACAAAATCTAGTGTAAGAGGTGAGTAAAAAGACCGTTATCAAA
>NW_013943668.1:0-374 GCF_000517525.1 Limulus polyphemus
AGTATGGTGGTTGTAAATTTGATGACTATAGTTACATCTACGTGTTCATGGAGTAGTTGTACCAAGTAAGGCTAAAATGAG
The DNA here is from genome assembly GCF_000517525.1 of Limulus polyphemus. Lineage (NCBI taxonomy): Eukaryota > Metazoa > Arthropoda > Merostomata > Xiphosura > Limulidae > Limulus > Limulus polyphemus. The sequence goes on from NW_013943668.1 coordinate 82, forward strand.
TATGTTGGATATAAATTCGGTAACTATAGTTAAACCTTGGTATTTATGGAGTAGTTGTACCAAGTAAGGCTAAAATGAGTGTGGTGGTTATAAATTTTGTAACTAGGGTTACACCTAGCTGTTTATGGAGTAATTGTACCAAGTAAGGCTAAAGATGAGTATGGTGGTTATAAATTCGGTAACTAGAGTTACACCTAGGTGTTCGTGGAGTTGTTGTACCAAATAACACTAAAGATGAGTATGGTGGTTATAAATTCGGTAACTATAGTTATACCTAGGTGTTCATGGAGTTG
>NW_013943669.1:0-300 GCF_000517525.1 Limulus polyphemus
CCATATCATGCAACACCACAGGAAAGGTGTCAGCTGTTTCCATATCATGGAACATCACAGGAAAGGTGTCAGCTGTTTCCATATCATGCAACACCACAGGAAAGGTGTCAGCTATTTCCATATCATGGAACATCACAGAAAAGGTGTCAGCTGTTTTCCATATCATGGAACACTACAGTAAAGGTGTCAGCTGTTTCCTATCTCATGCAACACCAGAGGAAAGGTGTCAGCTATTTCCATATCATGGAACATCACAGGAAAGGTGTCAGCTATTTCCATATCATGGAACATCACAGAAAA
>NW_013943670.1:0-466 GCF_000517525.1 Limulus polyphemus
AGTACACAGTATCGTTAAATCTTGGTCTTCTTATTGACAGTACACAGTATCGTTAATTCTTGTGTCTTCTTATTGACAGTACACAGTATCGTTAAATCTTATGTCTTCTTAGTGACAGTACACAGTATCGTTATAGCTTGTGTCTTGTTATTGACAGTACACAGTATAGTTAAATCTTGTGTCTTCTTACTGAGAGTACACAGTATTGTTAAATCTTGTGTCTTCTTAGTGACACTACACAGTATCGTTATATCTTGTGTCTTCTTATTGACAGTACACAGTATCGTTAAATCTTGTGTTTTCTTATTGACAGTACACAGTATAGTTAAATCTTGTGTCTTCTTACTGAGAGTACACAGTATTGTTAAATCTTGTGTCTTCTTATTGACAGTACACAGTATCGTTAAATATTGTGTTTTCTTAGTGACAGTACCCAGTATCGTTATATCTTGTGTCTTCTTATTGA
>NW_013943671.1:0-408 GCF_000517525.1 Limulus polyphemus
GGTTGATGACTACCATAACTCAAACAAAGCTACAGGTTGATGACTACCATAACTCAAACAAAGATACAGGTGATGACTACCATAACTCAAACAAAGCTACAGGTTGATGACTACTATAGCTCAAACAAAGCTACAGGTGATGTTACCATAACTCAAACAAAGCTACAGGTGATGTTACCAGAACTCAAACAAAGCTACAGGTGATGTTTACCACAACTCAATCAAAGCTACAGGTGATGACTACCATACCTCAAACAAAGCTACAAGTTGATGGCTATCATAACTCAAACAAAGCTACAAGTGATGACTACCATAACCCCAACAAAGCTACAGGTGATATTACACTAACTCAAACAAAGCTACAGGTGATGACTACAATAACTCAAACAAAGCTACAGGTTTATGGTT
>NW_013943672.1:0-324 GCF_000517525.1 Limulus polyphemus
AAACAGTCAATAAGAAGACACAAGATTTAACGATACTGTGTACTGTCAATAAGAAGACACAAGATTTAACGATACTGTGTACTGTCAATAAGAAGACACAAGATTTAACGATACTGTGTACTGTCAATAAGAAGACACAATATTCAACGATAATGTGTACTGTCAATAAGAAGACACAAGATTTAACGTTCTGTGTACTGTCAATAATAAGACACAATATTCAACGATAATGTGTACTGTCAGTAAGAAAACACAAGATTTAACAATAATGTGTCCTGTCAATAAGAAGACACAAGATTTAACGATACTGTGTACTGTCAATAA
>NW_013943673.1:0-457 GCF_000517525.1 Limulus polyphemus
GGTCTTTCATTATATATGGATAGTGGCTAGTTGGTCTTTCATTATAAATGGATAGTGGCTGGCAGGTCTTTTAATATAGATAGATGGTAACTGGTAGTTCTTTCATTATAGATTTAGAGTGGCTGGTAGGTCTTTTAATACGGATGGATAGTGGCTGGTAGGTCTTTTAATACAGATGGATAGTGGCTGGTAGGTCTTTTAATACAGATGGATAGTGGCTGGTAGGTCTTTCATGATATACGGATAGTGGCTGGTAGGTCTTTTAATAGAGATGGATAGTGGGTGGTAGGTCTTTCATTATATATAGATATTGCATGGTAGGTTTTTCATTATATAAAGATATTGCATGGTAGGTCTTTCATTATATATGGATAGTGGCTGGTAGGTCTTTCATTATAAATGGATATTGGCTGGTAGGTCTTTTAATATAGATGGATGGTAACTGGTAGGTCTTTTA
>NW_013943674.1:0-452 GCF_000517525.1 Limulus polyphemus
TTCGTTCCATTTGAATGGATCTTCTCGAAATTTTTTCAAGAAAGTTCGTTGCATAGTTGCGTATTTACATGCAAAATTCTAGCCTTCTATTATCATTTTTGCGACTTTTGTGGTCGTTTTATGTTACTCTTTTATTGGCTTCTCTGAAAGCGTATGTGTACTGCAGTGAAGCTTTTGGTTACTGATTGGAAATCGAAAAATGGTTACCAGAGGGTCCTAAATTGATGATTCTTCACCAAATTTGTTATTTAGGTACACTTTAACGTTGCCTCGTAATATGCAGAGTTTTACCTTCCTACTGTTTGTTTTAAAGGAGTTATGGAACGTTTTGCGTTTTGTACCAGTACTTCGTTCCATTTGGAAGGATCATCTCCAAATTTTGTATGAACGTTCGTTGCATAGTTACGTATTTACATGCAAAATTCTAGCCTTCTATTATCATTTTTGCGACT
>NW_013943675.1:0-262 GCF_000517525.1 Limulus polyphemus
TTTCTTCTTATTGACAGGACACAGTATTGTTAAATTATGTTTCTTCTTATTGACAGTACACAGTATTGATAAATCCTGTATCTTCTTATTGACAGGACACAGTATTGTTAAATCTTGTGTCTTCTTATTGACAGTACACAGTATTGATAAATCCTTTTTCTTCTTATTGACAGTACACAGTATTGATAAATACTGTATCTTCTTATTGACAGGACACAGTATTGTTAAATCTTGTGGCTTGTTATTGATGGGACACAGTATC
>NW_013943676.1:0-482 GCF_000517525.1 Limulus polyphemus
CTCTTGTAAAGTTACTTAAACTTGACTTGTCACATGTCATTCTCCTTTAAAGTTACATAAACTTGACTTCTCACATGTCACTCTTCTGTAAAGTTACATAAAAATGACTTGTCACATGTCATTCTCCTGTAAAGTTACTTAAACTTGACTTGTCACATGTCGTTCTACAGTAAAGTTAAATTACCGTAACTTGTCACATGTAACTCTACTGTAAAGTTACATAAACTTGACTTGTCACATGTCATTCTCCTGTAAAGTTACATAAACCTAAATTGTCACATGTCATTCTCCTGTAAAGTTACTAAAACTTGACTTGTCATTTGTCATTTTCCTATAAAGTTATATAAACATAATTTGTCACATGTCATTCTCCTGTAAATTTACTTAAACTTGACTTGTGATATGTCATTCTCCTGTAAAGTTACATAATTTTGACTTGTCATACGTAACTCTCCTGTAAAGTTACATAAACTTAACTTGCC
>NW_013943677.1:0-315 GCF_000517525.1 Limulus polyphemus
ATATAATGAAAGACCTACCAGCCACTATCCATCTGTATTAAAGACCTACCAGCCACTATCCATCTGTATTAAAAGACCTACCAGCCACTATCCATATATAATAAAGACCACCAGCCACTATCCATATATAATGAAAGACCTACCAGCCACTATCCATCTGTATTAAAAGACATACCAGCCACTATCCATATGTATTAAAAGACCTACCATGCCACTATCCATATATAATAAAGATTCTATCCATCTGTATTAAAAGACCTACCAGCCACTATCCATCTCTTTTAAAAGATGTACCAGCCACTATCCATCGGTATT
>NW_013943678.1:0-352 GCF_000517525.1 Limulus polyphemus
AACATAACTCAAACAAAGCTACAGAAGATGACTACCATAACTCAAACAAAGCTACAGGTTGATGGCTACCATAACTCAAACAAAGCTACAGGTGATGAGTACCATAACTCAAACAAAGCTACAGGTGATGTTACCACAACTCGAACAAAGCTACAGTGATGACTACCATAACTCAAACAAAGCTACAGGTGATGACTACCATAACTCAAACGATGACTACCATAACTCAAACAAAGCTACAGGTTGATGGCTACCATAACTCAAAGAAAGCTACAGAAGATGACTACCATAACTCAAACAAAGCTACAGGTGATGACTACCATAACTCAAACAAAGCTACAGGTGATGACTG
>NW_013943679.1:0-284 GCF_000517525.1 Limulus polyphemus
CCTAAAAGCAAGTGTTTTGCGCCCTGCTTGGGAGAAGGTGTCTAGTCTAAGCCCTGTGACAAAGAACTGTTGCATCAGCGAGTCACATGACCACTGTGACGCCACGTTTCTAGAACTATCCTGTACTTTGGCGAATGCTCTAGTAATTACTAGACAATAGGGTAGGCTGGTATATAAAAGAGGGGAATATAATGTGTGTGTAGACAGTGAGTAATTGATCTGCAGTCAGAAGTATTATTGAGCACGTTCGTTGTTATAGCTGTTACGTCTCCGTTTGTTAATTA
>NW_013943680.1:0-292 GCF_000517525.1 Limulus polyphemus
ATGGAAGGTTTTGCGTTTTTTACCTGTACTTAGTCCCATTTAGACGAATCTTCTTCAAATTTCATTTGAAGGTTCGTGGAAATCTTGAGCATTTACATACAAAATTCTAACTTTCTAGTATTACTATTATGATTTTTTGGTCGCTTTTTGTTACTCTTTTATTCGTTTGCTTAAAGGCGTAGGTGTACTGCAGTGAAGCTTTTGGTTACTGATTGTTTCTCGATTTCTTGTTACCAGAGGATCTTGAATTGATAGTTCTTCTCCAATTTTGGCATGTAGGTACACTTTATCT
>NW_013943681.1:0-289 GCF_000517525.1 Limulus polyphemus
TTTAGTGATTATAAACATTGTTTGGTATCAAACCTTATACAACATCTGTATCTAGATATTCAGTGACTATATACATTGTTTGGTATCAAACTACCTACAACACCTGTATAAAGATATTATTGACTATAAACATTGTTTGGTATCAAACTACCTAAAAACATATGTATAAAGATATTTAGTGACTATAAACATTGTTTGGTATCAAACCACGTACAACATCTGTATAAAGATATTTAGTGACTATAAACATTGTTTCGTATCAAACCATCTACAACATCTGTATAAAGAT
>NW_013943682.1:0-467 GCF_000517525.1 Limulus polyphemus
ATATTCATCTTTAGCCTTACTTGGTACAACAACTCCACGAACACCTATGTAGTTACCGAACTTATAACCACCATACTCATCTTTGGCGTTATTTGGTACAACAGCTCCACGAACACCTAGGTGTAACTCCAGTTATCGAATTTATAACCTCCATACTCATCTTTTGCCTTACTTGGTACAACTACTCCTTGAACACCTAGGTGTAACTCTAATTACAGAATTTATAACCACTGTACTCATCTTTAGTCTTACTTGATACAACTACTCCATGAACACTTAGGTTTAACTCTAGTTACCGAATTTTTAACCACCATACTCATCTTTAGCCTTACTTGGTACAAATACTCCATCAACACCTAGGTGTAACTCTAGTTTCCGTATGTATAACCACCATATTCATCTTTATCCTTACTTGGTACAAGTACTCCATGAACACCTAGGTGTAACTCTAGTTACAGAATTTATAA
>NW_013943683.1:0-437 GCF_000517525.1 Limulus polyphemus
ACAAGTTGTGGATATATCAGGACATGTTGTGGTTATATCAGGACAAGTTGTGGAAAAATCAGGACAAGTTGTGGTTATATCAGGACAAGTTGTGGTTAGATCAGGACAAGTTGTGGATATATCAGGACAAGTTGAGGATATATCACGACAAGTTGTGTATATATCAGAACAAGTTGTGATTATATCAGGACAAGTTGTGGATATATCAGGACAAGTTGTGTATATATCAGGACAAGTTGTGATTATATCAGGACAAGTTGTGGATATATCAGGACACGTTGTGTATATATCAGGACAAGTTGTGGTTATATCAGGACAAGTTGTAGATATATCAGTACAAGTTGTGGTTAAATCAGGACAAGTTGTGGTTATATCAGTACAAGTTGTGGATATATCAGGACAAGTTGTGTATATATCAGGACAAGTTGTGATTATAT
>NW_013943684.1:0-415 GCF_000517525.1 Limulus polyphemus
TAACACTAGCTACTATCCAAGCTGAATGAATTGTAAGGTAATACTAGTTACTACCTAACTCGAATGAATTGTAATGTAACAGTAGCTACTATCCAAGCTGAATTAATTGTAATGTAACACTAGCTAGTATCCTATCTGGATGAATTGTACGGGAAAGCTTGGATAGTAGCTAGTGTTACTTTACAATTCATTCAGCTTGGATAATAGCTTGTATACAATTCATTCAGTATTACAAGTTACTATCTAACCTGAATGAATTTTGAGGTAATACTAGCTACTGTCCAAGCTGAATGTATTGTAAGGTAACACAAGCTACTATCCCATCTGGATGAATTGTTAGGTAATACAAGCAACTATCCCATCTGGATGAATTGTAAGGTAATACTAGTTACTATCTAATCTGAGTGAATTTTGA
>NW_013943685.1:0-264 GCF_000517525.1 Limulus polyphemus
AGGAGAATGACATGTGGCAAGATAGGTTGATGTAACTTTACAGGAGAGTGACATGTCACAAGTGAATTTTTTGTAACTTTACAGGAGAGTGAAATGTGAAAAGTCAAGTTTATGTAACTTTACAGGAGAGTTACATGTGACAATTTAGGCTTATATAACTTTACAGGAGAATGACATGTGACAAGTCAAGTTTAAGTAACTTTACAGGAGAGTGACATGTGACATGTCAAGTTTATGTAACTTTACAGGAGAGTTACATGTGAC